>NC_047516.1:22528583-22668583 GCF_902827115.2 Pseudochaenichthys georgianus
TTTCCTCAGACAACGGCTAACTGCGATTGTGTGTCTGCTCACGTGCGTGTGTGTGTGTGTGTGCCTATCAACATGTCTAACAGTGTGCACAAGCAATGCACACACACACGTGTAAGGCCCCTTGTGTGAGGAGGTGCAGCAAAGTGATAATCATCACCGTCTGGTTTCTCCTCCTCGGCAATCAATGATAAAATCCATTTAGGATTCATAATCCATGACAGGTGAGCCGCCGCAACTCAACTTCATGTTATGTGTTAAATTCACTTGATGAGTTTTTTGATTTATTCATGAGATTTGAATGGGGTTACAGCTGGCATGTAACCATTTGAGAAGGACTTCTATCAATCCCATTTTCCAGTTTTGCTGCGTGGCTTCCTGTGTGACTTCACACACCAACACCTCAGGGCGTTCGTCCCTTTTGACCTGCCCTTTACCTCCGTTTGCACTCCAGCAGATGGCAGTGTCTGCTCAAAGCTATTCTCTGCCTCTCCAAAATGACATCCTCTGATTGTGTATTCAAAGCAGTGACAGCATCATTTCTCAAAAAACATGTATTCACCTTGTCTAACTAAATACAAATAAAGTTACTTTTATTTTAAACCCATAGTCGAGCTCAGTATGTTGGTACATCTTGAAAAGCAGATATCAACTACTGACCAACAAGAGAAAACAAAGCCTTTGATTTAAGGAGTTCATCGTGAAACACAACTTTGAATCGCCATTTTGTCACTAAAATCTAAAGCTTACAAAGCTACCATTCCTCCTAATCCTCTCAACAAGATGAATAGAGAAGTCAGTGACTAGCCAGAGAACTTCAAATGTCGATGGTGAAAATCTGTCGATACTCCTAAGAGACTTGCTGCTCTGACAGCTGTGGCGGTAAAGAAAGGGAGAACTTGAGTCTGTCTTTCTGTCTCTATACGCATGTGTGTCCATGTTTGTGTATGTGCGTGTACGTGAGGAGGCTGTGGTGTTGGGTGAAAGAGGTGTGTTTTTTTCCACCCTGTGGGGCCTCAGGCTGGGCGAGGTGGAGCTTCGGGGAGGCGCAGCATGGGGCGGGCTGTTTCAGCTGAACTCAATGCTCTGTAACAGCACTCGGGGCGTGAGGTCACAGAGTCCAGCATTCCTCCAGAGCGCTGTCTGTTTACACGACTGCCGCTGGCCGGGGGGAGGTGGCAGCGCTGCATAACTACAGCAGATAACACTCATCGCTTTTATTTATGTTCATCTACCAAGGAGATAACCACATTCATTGTTTGAAATCTGTAAACGTCTTCTGGCTTTTTAATCGATTTCAACCCTTCATTTTTACTGTAGAAAAAGTCCCAAAAGTCCCAGAGAAACAGGATCTCTGCCTCGATACAGTCGACCCTTTGTTTATCCTGAAGTACAGGCAGAGTGATTTACTGTATGCTTCCTCTGTTCACCTTTTTGTTTTACGTGCACAGGAGGTACTGAGGGAAATGCATGACTGTATATGTACTTTATATACAGTCTATGGTATGAACTCAATACAAACTAAACACAGATGACAGCACCTGTAATGCACACAGTATTTTTGCAGCTGAAAATGTGCACTAGTCGACAACATAGTTATTGCAATAAGCTAAATGCAGCTTCATTTTAAAGCTATTCTGGTACTTCTACTTATATTTGTGTAAAAGCTATGAATATTGCTTGTATAAAAAATATATACACATTGTTTTTTGTTACAGACGAACATTGTGTTTTTGTTTTGATCCATTTACTTGAGCAGATTCAATATTAAACACCACAATGAACTGTTGTCTTTGTTGCTAACAGCTAATAAAACCACTTGTTTAGGGGCAGGTAAAACATTATTTTGGGCAAGTAGATCAAAAACATTAACGTTGTACTTATATTAACTGCTTTACGGTCAGGAAAAGAAGATAATTTGCATTTTGTCATTTGGAAATGAATTCCCAAACACCAAATTATGCATATTGCATCGAGATGAATTTGATATTGTATTGTCCGTGTTCTTCACCATAGTGAGTGTAAATTCCACCCCTGACAGAGCAGCCAAAGTTAAAGTCAGAAGCATCCCTGAGCCGGACCGAGGGGCCATACCAGAGCTGAGGTGATCTGGGGTGTGTCGGACTAAAGAGGACGACTTCAACCTCCTCTCAAGTGGCTCATCAGGCTATTTATGCAGGGTTAGCTTGAACTTGGCAGAGCAGAGATGCTGCTGCTGCTGCTGCTGCTGCTGGCCTCTCCGCAGCGCTAATCTGGCCTGAACTTTGACTGTAGCTCCTCTGTGCTGCTGCTCTCACATCCCAGAGCCTCGCAGCCAGCTGGTCAGCTCCAGGGAGGCACAACAGAGATGGGGAGTGACACCCAAGCCCTAGAGAGACAGTGCTCTGACTGTACTGCCGACTAGGGAGGGGGGTATAGCTGTCAAAGGCTCCATTGTTTGACAGGCCAGCATGGTTTCACGTGCAGCGCATGATTCTCGCGGCGGGTCTGAACTATAGCCCAGTCTGACCTAAACTGTCCGGGAGGATGTAGCGGTGGCCTCCCTGGGCAGGTTAAAGTGTAACCGTGCCCGTGTTTTCTCAGGAAAGTGTGTTTATCTAGAGGACCAACACGGAGGCCCTTTTGTTTAACTAAGTAGTGAGGCTCGCCCTAAAAGTAAAGCTCTCTGAAACACACAGGAACCAGGTGGCCCTTCCTTCTCTGTTCCATTGACTGCTAGATAGGTACAGTGTGTTTGTTTACTTGGGTGGAAAAAGCAGAATGCTGACATAAAAAACAAGTTAAAGCTGAAAAGAAGTTTGTAATATTTCAGGACATGAACGCGAGTTGACATTTTTCATGTGGCACACAACAAAAGTGTAAACTAATTTAGGAATAGAGATGCAACTATCGAGTTAAACAGCAGCAGCCAATTACATCTGAAAAGTGTGAGGTGAAGGCCGGAGCGAGCAATTGTCAATTAACAATGTTCTCAGTCCATGGGAAACACTGACAGGCTATTTATTCAAAAAGGAAGAACCTTAAGGGGCCCTAATGTGGTTTTTGGGGTTTTCCCTTTTCTGGTTGAAGTTCTTTTGCGTGCTTGTAAATAGTCTTCGAAAGCTAAAATCCCAAAGTTCCCTGCAGAGGGAGTTTCTCTCCCACACACTCTGAAATGCCTCCATTGGACTCCTTTGTTCACTTCTGTAACATAAGGACTTCACTATGTAACACTCGCGCTTCTACTGGCTAACGCTCCAACATTGTACGTGGCAACAAAAAAAAACATTAACCTGTAAATGAGCATAATAGGGCCTCTTTAATCTAAAATGCTAAAGGAATGACGCATGGAGGCAGAGGGAACGGCGAGGGCCATCTTGAAGAAGTGCTCACAGCTGATTTGAGTACGTTTAGATGCTTAGGATGACGACGCTAATGTTAAGCAGGCGTAATGTTTAGAATGTTCACCATCTCGCAAACAGTTCAATACACAAACTACACCAAGTACTGCACAAAGTGACATTTGAGTTTATGATGTTAATAGATGCAGAGTTACGGTGACCCAATCGTATTAATATTCATCCTGAAGGGGAAATATATGTCAAAATGTCAATGTTACGCAAATCCATCCAATATTTGATGAGATGTCTTACTGAAACAAAAAACGTCAACTTCATAGACAACAAAATCTCAGCTAACAAAACATGTCAATGTATTTGTTAGCTACTGTTCCCAGCATAGGGATTGGCATGCCAACTGCTGTCAGTCGAACACATCCAACGACTCACTAAGGAGTAGGGATGCTCCGATCGAGATCGGCCGATACTCACTCTCTACCGATCGATCGGTGCTCTCTAAACATGCCGATCGCGAGAGCCGATCGCATGACGTAAAATACATGACACTTTTCTCTGTGTGCGGCAAAACAAGCTGGCATGCCGGTCTGGCATTATTTTAAGGTGTCCGAAAAAGACAGTAAAATAGCGGTATGCAACGTATGTGTGAAGCAGAAATCCTGCAGCTCCGCCCGCCGGACCGGTGAGCGGAACGCACAAGAGTTAGACCTAACACACTTAGCTATTTTATCTACCTCTGGAACAAGCTAAACTAGTCATTATAAATATATTTATTCTTCACTGTCGGGTCACTCATTACTGGATCAGTGAGCTGCATGAGATACTGACCGGCTGTCAGGAGAGAGAGAGAGGGGGAGAGAGAGAGGGAGAGAGGAAAAGAGAGCGCTTCCGCTCATTTATCCCGTGTTATTATCCAAAGTGAATGTAAACTTGAATAATGTACATCATTTGAATGTAATAATTAAGTTGATTGTTGTGTGTGGAAGCTCCAGTGAATGAGCCCCATTAACTGAGTTTAAACATCACTTTAAATGGAAGACTTAAAGTGATGTTTAAATCTTCCATTTAGGCCCCGCCCACTCGATCGGATCGGCGATCGGTATCGGCCGATACTGATTCCGGCGATCGCCCCGAAATTGCCAATCGGAGCATCCCTACTAAGGAGTTATGATAACAAAAGATAACGTGACTTCAGTTGGATTTGACAGGAAGTGAGTATTTAGCCTGAACTAGTGGTTAACAGCATCATAAGTTCTGGTAAAAAAAAGGACAAAGAAAGTATAGTAATGTAACAACATCTTCTTGAGGATATGGAACAAAACAGTAGGTAGAAAACATTTAAGAATTTCTGAATGATTTTACAAAACATATAAAACAGGTAGAACATACAGTGCCTTTAGTTATTAGACAATTCTTCATTCTGTACATTGAATAGATAAAGTTAAAGTGGACCTATCATGCTATTTTTAGGCAATAGCGGAGGTCTCAGATATATAAAAATATATAAAAACATGTCTATGAAGTGTTTTGCTCAAAATACCAAACAGATCACCCATTCTAGCCGTGCCTCATATCCCTCTGTTTCACTTCCTGTTTCAAAAGTGCTGATTTTATGTATAAAGCTTAAAAAAAAAAGATAAATTGATTTTTTTTTTTAAAGGAGGGGTCTGAGCTCATGCGGGAGATTCTACCGGCAGATTCTGCCGTGATGAAACGCCATATCATGGATTATCAAGGATTCTCTCTGAAACAGTCTGGAGCTCAAAGGCTTTCTCTCTTGCCGGTTACACCACAAGGTAAGTTCCTTTTTATTTCCTGCTTCTTCACACACATGCTCTCCAGTACAGGTTAGCTCTGAGTGTTAGCGATGCTAATGTAAACACCGACCATAGCAACGTTTCTGATTGGGCCGTGGGTGTAAAGCCAGCCTACATTTCCGACATTACGTCATATCGGACGCAAATCTGAATCAGCTCCGTTGTAGCCCCATTTTTAGAGATTTGGGTACGGAGGAAAAGAGAGAGGGATTTATTTTCTGACGCTGCGTGAGTTCCCCGACACACCAGGGACACATATTTATGTATAAAAGACATCACAAAGTGCATTTTGCATGATAGGTCCCCTTTAAATTAGATTGTATTGCAAAATAAGGGAATTGTATCATGATGAGATGATCATATGATGTTATATTTCCCAAAATGATCAATTAAAGGTGGGGTAGGTAATTTTGAGAAACCGGCTCGAGATCGCTAGAATTTGAAAATACACAACCGGAGAAAATCTGTCCCTTCCTTATAGAGCCCCTCCTCCAACACACACGAACGCGCACATGACCAATGAGGGCACGAGAGAAATGTGTGCCCCGATGGAAGGCTGACAGGCAGGTAGGCCATCCAATCGATTGGTTGTACTTCTTACAGTATTACGGCTTCTACAGATGACTTTTTTTTATGGATTTTGTGGTAATTACTTAATTGAGGGTCTGTGTGTATGGACAGATTGTTGTGTTCCTGATAGCTGACAGATGTTTAATTGAGATCAAGAAGATGATAGAGTTTGAAGATGAATGCTGTCAAACTAATGGTACCAAAAGAAGCGGGCTAAGAGTTGGACAAGGGGCCATTATCTGAATTTTCCAAAAAATTAGAATTGACGAGTTCATCACCCAATTTCCATATGTGCTCTCCGAAATAAGGAGAGACTTTGAAGTGTACACTTCTGTCTTTTTGCTTCCTAAGAAACCGTACAGTCAGCAAGGATACCACATAATGGAAGCAGATAAAATGCCTTTTCTGTGGCTCAAGGCTCTGTGTTTTCCACTCATGCTGCCGATTTATCCTCCCAGGCTTACTATGAGGAATGGGAGGATAGCAGGATAGCGTGATGGCGGTGACGTGTATGAAACCACCGTTTTTATGTCACATAGAAGCTTCGGACATTCACGATTGGGTAATTATGTGTCTTAGATCATTGTAGAAAAATGTGATAATCTTTTAAGCTTAACTTACTGTAACTGCAGCCCCTATTTTAGACATCCAACCGCAAACACGTTCAATAAACCGTTCAGTTTGAGGCGCGGGAACAGGAAGAGGTCAAATTGTTTTAAAAAGTTATTCATTACCTTTTACCGCAACAGATGAATCACAACAGTTGGAGTTACTGTTACCACTAGCAACTATAAGTGAATAACAGAAAGGAGTTCTGGGTGATTGATGTGGTTGAAGGGATAATTGAATGCAGCCATCCCTGAGGGGTAAATGAAAGCAACAGGAAATGCAAGGTTAATGCAATGTTTGCTTTCTATCGTCCCATATTGTCATCACTCTAAACACGAATATATCTGTGTCTAAAGTGTACCTTTTTATGCAGCCACATGAATCACAGTATAGTAATAAATCAACAGGGTCGGTAGAATGGCTAAAATGACCTTATTTTAAATATATCGCGTCATCAAACAAGTACCAAGAAATTGCAGAACAGACTCGATAGCAGCTTGTTCCCTTGAATGATAGTTGTACAGTATTTATCCTGTTGACTACATGTCTTAGTCTTTGTTGATATCTGACTTAGAAATCCAGTAATGATAGGGCTTTAATACAACAACAGAAAAACGGAATCAAACCCAATCTTCCAAAATAATTTGAAAAATATATATATTTCTAGTCTAGATAACATTTTAAAATGACATGAGTGGAAAACGATGTAGGAAAAATACTGCATTCGTTTTGAACCTGCAATAACCTTCTTCATAGTAACAAACTAAACGTCTCGCTGCGATGTGAGAAAATCCAGAGTACTTCTACTGACCCCACTTTAAATCCAGAGCCCAATCTCCAGCTGTGTGCTCGTTATTTTAAATTCGAAAACCCAAAACCGTAGCCTTCCCAGCCTGAAATTACAGAAAATCCAAAATAGATTGCAAAGCTGGTTCAACATCCAGTAAACTGTTACTGAGATGGCAATTGTTCTCAGGAACGGGGCATAACAAAACTAAACTAAGATGGCAGTTAATCTAGTAGGAACCACAGGAAAACCACATAATAAGGTGAATTCCAGTTCAGGACGCATATTTTAATCGGTCGCAATGGTACGCCTGACATTTAGCAGGTCTCTCTATCTGTGTAGCGTAATGATGTAGCTGTGTGAGTCTAGGCCTTAGCATGTTTTTAGCCACATCACAAACTTGTAACAACCTGGCAATTAAAAATGGGTCGAATGTTTTATGTCAAGAACAATGTTGCAGTGCTCGGTATATCTGTATATGGAAAATTAAAAAGGCAGAGCCCAGGTTCAATATCAGTATATACTATAAGATGTAGCCGATGCACCACCTTACCCTGTTATGTAGTGTCTCTCCTGGGACATGTCTCCACGCTTTAATGTTCAAAAAGCTCTTTATTTTTCTCATACTGCCTGTGCTGCAGCGCCTCTTTTCACCCTCTGTCTGAAACCAGAGCCCAGTCTGCTCTGATTGGTTAGCTGGCCGGCTCTGTTGTGATTAGTCAACCGCTAAGAGATGTCCCGCCCCTCACGTACAATGTGTTGGAGTGCTAGAACAACAGTAGTGTGAGTGTTACGTAGTGATGTCACTGTTCCGAAAGTAAACAAAAAAGTCCAATGGAGGTGTTTCAGGCAGGGGAAGGCAAGGACACTTTAGCCTTTGCAGATTATTTACATGCACAAAAACCTATAAAAACACGATAAAGGAAAGGGAAAAGCCCCAAAAAGCATAAGCAATGCACAAAAGCTTTACAATCTATAAGAAACAAACACTGCCTTTCCAGCAGGTTGATCGCAGCAGCAGGAGAGAAGGACGGCACTCAAATATATCACTCAGAGTGCTGCTCTCCATGTCTTCCCAACTCGTTCCTCTCACACTGCAGCTCCGTCACATGTGTTACCTGAGGAGGATCAGACAGGACGGCAACATCTGGTTATGTTCTGAGGGCTGTAATTGTAGACGCTCTTAATCCCCTCACAGTATGTTGTTTATTTTGGTCCTGTTCTACAGTCAATATTCAGATTTCTTAGAAGCAACCTCCAGGTTACTGGGACTGAGGCGGCGAGGCCCCACAAAGCAGACAGAGATCTGACTTGTGTCGAGGCGCTCTTTCAACAGTGAGCACAGAGGTCCTCGGCGTAAAAACAACCAGTCAATAGGCACATTTGTCAAAGATATGTAAGTCTGCTTCATGTGACATCGTGAACTGGCATTGTTTCTGTGAGAAGAAAAAGCAGTTGAGCTCAGTATGACGTATCAGTTTTTCCTGGGATCAAAAAGTGGACGGGAAAAAAAAAAATGTAACGATCAAGCTTTTGGGATTTCCCCTTTCCTGCAGTGTAATATAATTGTTTTGTGGTGGTGCAAAATGGTCTGCAAAGGCTAAAATCCCAAAGTTTTCTCCCACACACACTGCCCCCCCCCCCCCCCCCCCCCCGCCTAAAACGCCTCCATTGGACTCGTTATAAAACCACTTTTTGTAACACTAAAGCATGTGTCACAGTAGAGGGAGAGACTAAAAGAGTATACCAAAAAAAAAGCACGTTGACAAAGGCGGAGAGAGCCCTTAAAGGTAGGAAGAAAATATATAAAAAAGGCAAGAGGATAGAGAGAGAGAGAGGGTAATAAACGAGATGAGAAAGGGTCAAAAGGGCGGAGTGAGGAGAGAAAAGGGGAAGCAGCACGTTCATATTTTACAGCGGACAGCAAGCGTGTGGTCTGGCAGGAACACCAGGAGTTGGTTTATTAGAGTCGTTTCTTTTACGAGGGGCTGTCCTACCTTACAACAAAAAAATCATGAGTAGGTTCAGACCAGTCATCTTCCCCGGAGGATATGGCTCTGCTAAGTTACTGGTTGCTATTTCACGCCCTGTAACTTTAAAAACACTGTTGTGAAATATCACATTGAAATAGCTGGCTGCCAAATCATCTTTTTATGTCAACTAAATCTAATAATGCTATTAGTAGGGTGGACAATTTGGACCAAATAACTGTTATTAGTTTGACTCATTATCTATGATTGGAAAAAATATTTAAATGATCAAGTCTGATCAATAGTGTTGGTAGTCTTGGACTTCTCTGCAGCTGTACAATACTTTTTTTATTCAATACCAAATACTGCTCTTACTGCGATCTGAATATTGCACTAGTGCATAATGCTATTTCGATAAAGCCCTGCTAAATATGTTGTGTACCTTGCATCCGTTTTAACTGGTGTTTCTTATTTAATACGCATGTCTATTCATCCTATTTTACTTTTTTTTCTGCCCTTTTGCTGTAACACTATACATGTCCTCGCTGTGGGACAAATGAAGGATTTGTCACACACACACACACACACACACACACACACACACACACACACACACACACACACACACACACACACACACACACACACACACACACACACACACACACACACACACACACACACACACACACACACACACACACACACACACACACACACACACACACACACACACACACACACACACACACATATACATCACTTCAGGGGACATTACATTGACTTACATGCATTTCCTGGAGACTTATCCTAACCTTAACCTTAACCAACACATGCCTAACCCTAACCCTTACCCTTACCTAATCCTAACCCTAACCAAGTCTTCACCCTAAAATTAATGATTGCCCTTATGGGGACCTCCATTTTGTCCCCATAAGGGAGGCGAGTCCCCACACGTGACTGTGTAAACAGATTTAGGTCCCCACAAGTATAGTAATGCTAGGACACACACACACACACACACACACACACACACACACACACACACACACACACACACACAGTCTCAACGTGTTAATTAGTTTACAGTTCCTCATCACATTAACACCATCAAGACGTGAAGGGATTTTAGCTGTGTCTATTCCATGTGATGATTCTCCTTGTGAACTTTTTATAAATATTAATCTCATCCAAACAGTTCACTGCACAACTATATTAAAGTGTTGCATGTTGTAAGTCAAATGTATTTCTGAATAAAGCTTTAAATGATGTTGGTTTATTGACACAGCTATGGACAAACCACAAAAGAATATTATGAACACTTTTAATATGAAGCAAACCCTTTAAAGTCAAACACCCAACACTTCCCATTTAAACTCAATATATATTATAGCTGAGATGTAAAAAATGAGTCTTCGCCAAGAATGATGCTTCAGTAACTATCACTACAAATGTGTTCAAACCTCGAGCACAAAAACGCATATTACAGCACAAATATTCAGAAAAAGTGTCAAAGAAAAACATTTATATTAAGAGATATTTGTTTATGCAATCAGCCAGGCAGATGTTTTCACTGCCACTAATGTTTTGACCTTTGGTTTGTTTAGGGATTACTCTAAACCATTTAGTGAAATGGAGTGTGATCAGAGCAATGATACTTTTAGCCTCGTGCCTGTTAGCACAGCGGAGTTATTCCTCCGTCATATCCTGAGCTTCACTGTGACAGGACCTCGGTCCCTTCAACAGGACTGAGGTGGATTTTCAGGTTTCGTTATTTGTATTTAGGGTCTCTACTGTGACATGTCTCCATGCTTTAATGTTCAGAAAGCTCTTTATTTTTCTCATACTGCCTGCAGCACCTCTTTTCACCCTCTGTCTGAAACCAGAGCCCAGTCTGCTCTGATTGGTTAGCTGGCCGGCTGTTGTGATTGGTTAACAGCTTAGAGATGTCCCAACCCTAAGCCTATCACGTACAATGTGTTAATGCGCTAGCCAATAGAAGCGTAAGTGTTACGTAGTGATTGGGCTGCTCGATTATGGCAAAAATTATAATCTCGATTATTTGGGTCAATAATTGTAATTGCGATTATTAAATGCGATTATTCATTGACTTTGAAAACATCCATTTATTGGACTTTAAAACAAATACAAATAATAATTTGAACTTTTTAACTGTTGAATTATACGTTCAGGGTAATCAACTGAAAAACCAATACAAAATAAAGTAAAATAAATGATACATTCATGTCTACATTTAAATAAATAATATCAAAATAATAAATACCAATAAACAAGATCAACAAACATGTTGCAGTGCATTGTCACAACCTGAAAACATATTCAACATATTCCACTCACTCCACTGGGTCATTAATTCATATCATGATTATTAAAAACGATTATCCATTTACTTTGAAAACATCAATTTATTGGAGAAAAAACATTTGAACAGTATGTTTTCAACAGTTGATTACCCCGAACTTTAAGTATAATTCAACTGAAAAAAAAAAAAAAGTAATAATATTAATAAAAAAATAATCGTTTTATTTCGATTGCTTTGTTTTCGTAATCTTAACAAGCCATAATCGTAATCACGATTAAAATACGATTAAAATACGATTAAAATACGATTAAGCAGCCCTACGTAGTGATGTCACTATGTTACTGAAGTAAACAAAGGAGTCCAATGAAGATGCTTCAGGGATGTGTGGTGTGGGAGAGAAACTCCCAACAAAGGGATGTTAGCCTTTGCAGACCATTGACATGCACACAAACCTACATAACACCATCCATCCATCTTCTCCCGCTTATCCGTGGTCGGGTCGCGGGGGTAGCAGTTCCAGCAGAGAGCCCCAAACTTTCTTTTCCCTGGCGACATCAACCAGCTCTGACTGGGGGATCCCAAGGCGCTCCCAGGCCAGCGAAGAGATATAATCCCTCCACCTGGTCCTAGGTCTACCCCTTGGTCTCTTCCCAGCTGGACGTGCCTGGAACACCTCCCTAGGGAGGCGCCCAGGTGGCATCCTAACTAGGTGCCCGAACCACCTCAACTGGCTTCTTTCGACGCGAAGGAGGAGCGGCTCAACTCCGAGTCCCTCCCTGATGACCGAACTTCTCACCTTATCTCTAAGGGAGACACCAGCCACCCGGCGGAGGAAACCCATCTCGGCCGCTTGTATCCGCGATCTCGTTCTTTCGGTCATGACCCATCCTTCATGACCATAGGTGAGGGTAGGAACGAAAATGGCCCGGTAGACAGAGAGCTTTGCCTTCTGGCTCAGCTCCCTTTTCGTCACAACGGTGCGGTAAAGCGACTGCAATACCGCTCCCGCTGCTCCGATTCTCCGGCCCATCTCACGCTCCATTGTTCCCTCACTCGAGAACAAGACCCCGAGATACTTGAACTCCTTCACTTGGGGTAAGGACTCATTCCCTACTTGGAGTGGACAGTCCATCGGTTTCCTGCTGAGAACCATGGCCTCAGATTTGGAGGTGCTGATCCTCATCCCAGCCGCTTCACACTCGGTTGCGAACCGATCCAGTGAGTGCAGAACCACATCATCTGCAAAAAGCAGTGGTGCAATCCTTAGTCCACCGAACTGCAGACCCCCCCCCCCCACGACTACGCCTCGAAATCCGATCCATGTATATTACAAACAGGATTGGTGACAAAGCACAGCCCTGGCGGAGGCCAACCCTCACCGGAAATGGGTCCGACTTACTGCCGAGGACCCGAACACAGCTCTCGCTTTGGGAGTACAGAGATTGGATGGCCCTGAGTAGAGACCCCCTCACCCCATACTCCCGCAGCACCTCCCACAGTAACTCCCTGGGAACCCGGTCATACGCGTTCTCCAAGTCTACAAAACACATGTAGACCGGATAAGCGTACTCCCAGGCCCCCTCCAGGATCCTTGCGAGAGTAAAAAGCTGATCCGTCGTTCCACGACCAGGACGGAATCCGCATTGTTCCTCCTCAATCTGAGGTTCGACAATCGGCCTGACCCTCCTTTCAAGTACCTTGGAGTAAACTTTCCCGGGGAGGCTGAGTAGTGTGATGCCTCTGTAATTGGCACACACCCTCTGATCCCCCTTTTTGAAAAGGGGAACCACCACCCCGGTCTGCCACTCCTTCGGTACTGTTTCCGACTTCCACGCAACGTTGATGAGACGTGTCAACCATGACAGTCCCTCAACACCCAGAGCCTTCAGCATTTCCGGGCGGATCTCATCCACCCCCGGGGCTTTGCCACTGTGGAGTTGTTTGACGACCTCAGTGACCTCCCCCCGGGAGATTGGTGTTGATCCCCCGTCATACTCCAGCTCTGCCTCTAACATAGAGGGCGGAGTTGTCGGGTTCAGGAGTTCCTCAAAGTGTTCCTTCCAACGCCCCAACACTCCATCAGTTGAGGTCAACAACGTCCCATCCTTACTGTACACAGCTTGGATGGTTCCCTGCTTCCCCCTCCTGAGGTGTCGGACAGTTTTCCAGAACAACTTTGGTGCCGCCCGAAAGTCCTTCTCCATGTCTTCTCCAAACTTCTCCCACACCCGCTGCTTTGCCTCGGCCACGGATGAGGCTGCTGCCCTTCGGGCCTGTCGGTACCTTGCAACTGCCTCGGGAGTCCCCTGGGATAACAAATCCCTGAAGGCCTCCTTCTTCAGTCGGACGGCTTCCCTGACCACCGGTGTCCACCAGGAGGTTCGAGGGTTACCGCCCCTTGAGGCACCTAAGACCTTGAGACCACAGCTCCCCGCCGCGGCTTCGGCAATAGAGGCTTTGAACACCGACCACTCTGGTTCAATGTCCCCAACCTCCACAGGAATGTCCGAAAAGCTCTGCCGGAGGTGCGAGTTGAAGGCCTCCTGAACTTGGGCCTCCTCCGGACGTTCCCAGTTCACCCGAACTACACGTTTGGGCTTACCAGGTCTATCCAGAGGCTTCCCCCGCCACTCGACCCAACTCACCACCAGATGGTGATCAGTTGACAACTCCGCCCCTCTCTTTACCCGAGTGTCCAAAACATACGGCCTCAGGTCCGATGATTCGATAACGAAATCGATCATGGACCTTCTGCCTAGGGTGCTCTGGTACCACGTACACTTATGAGCATCCTTATGTTCGAACATGGTGTTTGTTATGGCCAATCCATGACTAGCACAGAAGTCCAGTAACAAACCACCACTCCGGTTCAGATCAGGGGGGCCGTTCCTCCCAATCACGCCCCTCCAAGTGTCTCCATCATTGCCCACATGTGCGTTGAAGTCTCCCAGCAAGACTAAGGAGTCCCCTTCAAGAGCCCCATACAGGACTCTTTCCAGGGTCTCCAAGAAGGCCGAATACTCTGAACTGCTGTTGGGTGCATAAGCACACACAACAGTCAGAGTTTTCCCCCCCATAACCCGCAGGCGTAGGGAGGCGACCCTCTCGTCCACTGGGGTAAACTTCAACAACGAAGTACCTAACCGGGGACTTGTGAGTATCCCCACAGCCGCCCGGCGCCTCACACCTTGAGCAACTCCGGAGAAGAATAGAGTCCAACCCCTATCCAGAAGTAAGGTTCCAGAGCCGACGCTGTGCGTAGAGGTGAGCCCAACCAGATCCAACTGGTACCGCTCCACCTCCCGCACAAGCTCCGGCTCCTTCCCCCCCAGAGAGGTGACGTTCCACGTCCCCAAAGCCAGCTTCTGCCGCCCGGGTCTGGTCCGTCGAGACCCTCCGCTTTCACTGCCACCCTTCTGGCAGCGCACCCGACCCCATCGATGTTTCCCGTAGGTGGTGGGCCCGCGGGACGGAGAAGCGGAGGTGTTGCCCACGTTGCCTTTTCGGGCTGGGCCCGGCCGGGCTCCGTGGCAAGCCCGGCCACCAGACGCTCGCCGACGAGTCCTCCTTCTGGGCCTGGCTCCAGAAGGGGACCCCGGGCTTCCTCCGGGCCGGGTATCCTCACTTCTTGTTCTTGTTTCTTTCATGAGGTCTTTTGAACCAATCTTAGTCTGGCCCCTTGCCTGAGACCAATTTGCCATGGGAGACCCTACCAGGAACACAAGGTTCCAGACAACACAGGCCCCAGGTTCATCAGGGCACACAAACCTCTCTACCACGGTAAGGTGCTGGTTCTTCTTCAGCACATAACACACTAGAGGAAAACCCCCAAAAGCATAATAGGGCCTCTTTAATGATCCTGATTGCAAAGATCCTTCGAATACCGACGACACATCCCTAATAAAACAAAACAAGGTTTCCTATAAAAACACCTTAATTCTCTCAAATATATCTCCATGTCTCCTCTGGATAAACCACATTCCAACTTTATAAATTACATTTGTCACATAATTTATCCTGGACCTGCTTTTTATATTTTCATCATCAATGTGCAAAGCCCTCCCTAAAACGTTACTCAAATCCAGAATAGAAAAGAACAAAGTGTACAAACATCAGGTCTGTAGCAGTGAGGAGCCTCGGGCTCTGGCCATGACAGCGTAACCTTCAAGCCCGGCTGTTGTTATTTTCCATAGAGGTCAGCAGCTAAGAATGTGAAGCATGCCGAGCCTGAAACATGCCTTTCTGTTCCCAATAACCCCCACCACTTTTTGAAACTACTCCCATACAGTACCACCAATATGTGTTCCATTCAGATGAATTCACCTTTAAAGATTGATCTTCATGAATTCCATCATCCATCCACACCCGTACAATGTCTTTGGATGTCCTACACCAGGTTTGTAACACAATTGTCAGCCATAATGACGTTGGTCAGTATTTCGAATAGCAGTAATGATTGGAGAGACCAGTGAGAACACAGGAGAGCTATTTTAACCTGTTTCCCTGCAGGATATCCTCTGACAGCGAGGAGATTGTGAAGCTGCCTGACGACAGACGCTAACTGGAGTTGATGCCCCGCCATTCTGAGTGTGCCAAGGCTAAACTGAACACATTGAACTGAGGAGAACAATTAGACACGATGCTAAGTACATTATTTTATATTATAATTAAACTTTTAAGCAGCTACTTTTCGGTATGTTTTGATACAGAATGTAAAATAAAATGCCTGTTTAGCAATTAACAAGCGTATGAACATGATTATTTATAAAATCACACAAATGAGTATATCAAAAGAAAACAGTTTTGCCAAATATCTACCAGTGGACACATTTCTACTATTTACCATCATACATTATATCATCGTGATTTATATTGTGTATTCTTATGTGTTCCTGTGTTCATTGACTTGTACTAGTTTTTAATGTTGTTATCAAGTCATGTGTTAGTTGGTGTTTATAGCCTGGGAAGTGGGGTGGTTGTACTGTGTTATATTTTTGGTTTGCGAGGCATTTCCTTCTGCATATGAAAAGTGCTATATAAATAAAGTGTTGATCGATATCACCATCCCTCGTGATATCACAATGCTTTCATACAAATATGTTGCGTTTACACGAGGCTGCTCATCATTTTTGAAAATGTATTTATACATATCAGGCCTACATTTTCCAAAGGTCTTCCTCAGATTAGGTTCAACATTCTGGACGCTTAAGCTCTGATCAATTCTCCAATACAAGAAAACCCACGATGCTCATTTAACTTGAACCGAGTACCACCTTCTTTGTTCATTACAACGGGAGTGATCCATTTCCCCTCGTTTGACGACATCAGTGTTTAACACTACTGCACGTAAACAAGCAGCCACACAATTAGCCGGCTGTGTCTCTCATCATGCACACATTCATCACGGCCTTGGCGTGAACACAACAAGTGAAAAACAGCAGACAAACAATTCCACAGAATATGAATGCCATGAATCACCACTGAAGAAGACTTGACCGAAATATTAAACGTGGGATTTTAACTTAAGTGTACAAAGCCACAATGTGAGACAAAGGTAATTCTCACCACCGACACTAAAAGAATTGCTTTGACTGTGATTCAATCGGAGAAAGAGTATACACTTCGGTTTAACGTAGGCTGCTGGTACTTGAAGCAGCCGGAGTGAATGTGCTCTTCTGTGGAGACATCACACTGTCCTGACGCTTCCTGTGTGTGTGTGTGTGTGTGTGTGTGTGTGTGTGTGTGTGTGTGTGTGTGTGTGTGTGTGTGTGTGTGTGTGTGTGTGTGTGTGTGTGTGTGTGTGTGTGTGTGTGTGTGTGTGTGTGTGTGTGTGTGTGTGTGTGTGTGTGTGTGTGTGTGTGTGTGTGTGTGTGTGTGTGTGTGTGTGTGTGTGTGTGTGTGTGTGTGTGTGTGTGTGTGTGTGTGTGTGTGTGTGTGTGCGTGTGTTTATTTCTGGATGTGTGAGATGTCCGAACGAATGAACAAAAGATAACAAGACATGCCCTGACAGAACCGGAGCAGCTGAGTCTAATTGAAAGATGAACCTCAGAGCAGCCAAGGCATCGTAAAATCCAAACACAACACACCCCCCCCCCACACACACACACACACACACACACACAAAGAGATAAATAACACTTCAACTGTATCAGTGTTACAGTACTGTACCGGTTACTGAAGGGTGTCACGGATGTTGTACAAGGTAAAAACTTTTTATATTGAAACGCCACAAACTCGAGTAACTTCAGCTGCTTGTGAGTAACTTACCCTTCTGCACACAAGTATGCTTGTTGACAGTCCTTCATTCCAGCTCGGCAAGTATGTCCCTCAAATTATTTCATCTCAAGATGGAGGCAGAAAGTCTCCAAACACAGTTCTTTTGCTGAGAGTTGTTCTTGTTTTGAGTCCACCGGGTCCAGTTGTGCTTCTCTCCAGCTGCAGGAGCTGCTAGCATGACAGCGAGCAGAGAAAGAAGCAGTTGGAGTGAGAGAGACGGAGAGTGCTCGAACACAGGTGCATGCTGACGGCCAGCGAGTGAAAACAGAGAGAGGCATACAGTAGACAGCTTAGCTCAGTATAAAACTCATTGCCAGTTGTTCCTCTTATGGACTCCAACCTCACTCCACCTCCCTCCTCCACCTCCTCCCTCCTCCTCCTCCTCCCCTCCCTCTCCTCTCCAAGAACAGAAAAGAACTTGAAGTTTCTTTTTGTAGCCCAGTGAATATATGTAGGTACTATACAGAATCCTTTATCTGTCCACTTGCATAATTCACAGACCAAACTATGGACCATAAGTGGAGCAACACGGTGTGAATTGTATTTGCATCCAATAGAAAAACATGTCTTTCTTGACAGAATAACCAAAAACCTTTGATATAAACTGTTAAAAACTGTTCTCGAGATAAAAAAATTAAATGTTGCCAAAAATCATAAACTTTGGATCCTTTACCTATATAAAAGTAAAAATACAATTTGGACTCATGAGGAAAACTGTCTACCAATTGCCTTTGTTTAGTTTTTGAGTATAACTATATATGAATAACTGGCTGTGTATGTACAATGCTATTTTGCCATGTTAATGAATGAAAATTAAAGTTAGAAAAAAAAGTTAAAAAAATACCATTACGATAACAAAGCAACTAAAAGTCCCAAATTAAAAAGTAATGAAGTATTGTTAATTTGTACGATGAAATGATCCTCATTGTGGGGCAATTAAAGGATTCCTTTCTCAATTCTCTTTTATCAGCAAAATGTACTTAAAGTATCTGAAGTAAAGGGACTGATTGCAAAAGGGCTCGTTGCAAAGCGTTATGTTGTTATATTATATAATTTAGTTTTATCCATGAGGAATACATGTAAAGCCATTTCAACATTAATCAATTTGCCTGGTTAAAGTACACTTTACTGTCTACATTATGAGTATTGCACTGCATAATATCATTTAAGTATATTATATGCAACTAGCAAATGGTAGGACATATTTATAATAATAATAATATATTTGATTTATAAGCGCACTTTTCATTTGCGTAAACAAAACTCAAAGTGCTACAAAATTAAAAAGGGTGAAACAATACAACAAAAACAATAAAAACAATTTAAAAACAATTAAAACAACATAATAGTGGGAAAGAAGTAGAAATCAGAAGAAAAATAAGTGTTACAATTATACTTAGGATATTACATAAGAGTAAATGCAATTAGGTACTTTCCACCACTGATGACATCTCTGTAAGGAGTGGTATGATACAGAGGTGACAAGGGAGAGGTAATCAGATTATTTACATGTTTATTTTTTGTTTATCCACTCTTCTTCTTACGATAAGTTCATTCAAATTTTTTGTTTATACTGTAAGCAAACATGTTATGCTGGTTTCAAAATCATCACAGAGATACATTGAAATACAAAATGTATTGCTGTGCAAAAAAGGTCATGGCAGCATCTTATTCACATAAAGCGCCCGAATAACGACTGCGTTACTGACCCGCAGTGGGAACACGGTATCTGTGCATTAATGGTTAGCAACGTGCAAACCCAGCAGAGCAAGCAACAATGCCAATGGTGTTGACATTTCATATTTATAAAAAGAGGCAAGGGGGGAGGGGCCCGCTGAGGCTTTTGGGAGCATTACTACATGCCTCCCTTGGGCTAAAGCTGGCCTCAAATTGCTGCTGCTAGCTCTCACTTGCCTAGTATTTGTTGAAAGACCAACAGTGCTTAAAGGGGGTTAAAAGCAGAACTGATATTACATTTAGCTGACGCTTTTATCCAAAGCGACTTACAATAAGTGCATTCGACCAAGAAGATACAAACCGAAGAAAACAGAATCATAAAAGTACATCAGGTTTCATAGAGCCAAAACATTTGAGTGCTACTCAACTGGCTTTAGGTAAGCCAGTCCTTTATTAGTATATAAGTGCTTTGTTAATAGTTCTATCGCTCGAAGTGGAGTCGAAAGAGATGAGTTTTCAGTCTGCGCCGGAAGGTGTGTAAGCTTTCTGCTGTCCTGATGTCAATGGGGAGCTCGTTCCACCATTTTGGAGCCAGGATAGCAAACCCACATGTTTTGGCTGATGGGAACTTGGTATGCTTCGCTTTTCAGAAAAGTTAGTCATCCATTTGGTACCTTTTCTAGAGTGAAATATTTAAATCACAACCAGAAAACCAGCATCAAAAAAGAGCCCTTTATAGTTAATTCGGTAGAGACTTTGCTAATTAAAGCAACCTATAGACGGCATCTTTGTCTGTGTGGCTGACATCTGTATCTGCTGCAGTATATTCTCATTCTCCAGCCAGCTCTGCCCATCTTGAGAACATGCAGTGGCCTCACTAACTCGTGACAGCTGTGTCAAACCCTATTAGAGGTCAGGATGACTAGCTCTGTTGTTCAAAGGCCAAAAGATGTAATCACCAAAAAATAATTCTATACGGACTAATCACAGCCTTGTTCTAATTTTACATTGTCTAAACTTATCGTGTCAACCGAAACATTTGTCGCAATGTTTTGCTTGAGTATGGGACAGGTGTTGATAGTCCAGAAGCATGTGTCTTTAGCATGTAACAGTCGCACCATCTCAAATATATATGTTTACTATGACAAATTATCATCACACTATCTGTCATGCAAATGTTGCTGATCAAAAAAGTTCAGTTCTCAGAAGGGTTTTCCTATTTCATATGAATGTTTTCCTTTTATTTTCTACAACTCTACTATACTGAATGACTGTCACTGCTCTCATTAACACTGTTTCATGCCACAGCAGAAGGTAGCGTTCGGGATAACAGGGCTAAAAAAGTGCTGTACGTACAGTAAAAAAACAGCCATAGTGCATTTTGGACTGAAGGGGCAACTATTTGTGTATTATGTCTGAGTTGTGTCTCCAGCATAGTGTGAAGAAAACAGGAATGACTTCACCCAAATCAGACAACACTGTTGTAGAAACCTGTCAATCACAAGGTAACCTCGCCTTAAAGCGTACTCTGTTTTAAATGTATTCTATTTTAGCCTACAAATCAAAATAGAAACATGCTGTATTAAAGCAGAATGGAAACTAGTTTTAGAAACTATAAACACAAGTGAGAAGTGAGAAGTAGAACCACTTCTATAGAATCAGACTTCTCTTTTGAACCAGTGGAGTCGCCCCCTGCTGGCCATTTGACAGAAGGCAGGTTTAAGCCACTTTTGCACTGCCCGTTAGGAAAATCTGTCAGGTTTAGGATACATCACTTTCTCTTAAAGGTGGGGACCGTGGGGTATGTAATTTTGGAGAAACCAGCTCGAGTCCGCTAGAAAAAAATCTACCTCTTCCTTCAGACTTCCTTATCCTCCAACACACACGTACATGACCATGGACGGCTGACAGGCAGGTAGGCCATCCAGTTATTTTAGCCGGGCCGGCTCAGATGATTGGTCGTGCTTTTTACAGCACCACGGCTTCCACAGATGATTTTTTTTTTAATGTATTTATTGTCAAAGCATTTAATATATTCATTGCTATCGGGATGTTAAGAGCATTCCATGGAATATAACACAAAGTGTTTCTGAAATATGGCCATCAGTCTTGGCTCTGCTAAAAAGTTGTCTAAGGACTGATTTAATAGACATACACACTAGCTAAGAGTTTATCATTAGAATTAAACAAATATATTACTGTAATCAGTGTTTCGAAATATACCATATATACCATGTGGTCTTGTTTAAAACTAAACAAAGTAAACAAAAAGTACACTAATGCTGCGTTCACACCGGACGCGATGCGATGTTTGGGGGCGGCCTGATTACATGTAAAGTCAATGCAGATGCCGACAGACGCAAACTCTGAGCTAAGAGTTTTCTCATCACTCTGTGTATCATATTTGATGAAAAAGTCCAAATCACGGGGTCAAAACTATACACAATACCACATTAACCTGTTTATTCTATGAAAAATATTTAACCTTTTTTAAATGTTTCTATCTGAGAAAAACACCAATTTTAGTGCACATAACCCCATGGAAGAGTTTAGCTGTATAAAGTGTGAAGGTCTCTGCAGGAACTATTACAGCACCACCTAGTGTTTGTTTTGTTTCACACTCAGTCTGTGAATATGCATTAGTGAGCAGATGTTGTAGGATATATACTGTTGTCAACATTTTAGTACACAAAAGGTTCCTTCATATTCAATTCTGAATACATTATAATACTGTTATACTTTATATAGTATTACATATTTTTCTTCTTATTTGTCAACAAGTCTAACATGACTGCAAGCCCTGAAAGAGAGAATTTGCTGTGATACATTTAACACTTTTGCCTTTTGTTTGTCAAATCCTTGTATTTTAGGCTAATTATGAATTGCATATCCTCGAAAAACTTAAGCAGCAAGATTTAGGTTTAAGATTTAACTTACTAGTTAAGTAAACGTATCAAGAGCATTGTTAAAAGGCAGTGTTTCTAAAGTGTTATTACAATTATATATTGTGTAAACCTTTAATGTAATATTTGCTTGTTGTTTTGATTATCATATTTTACTATACCACACAATCAACAGCTTGGTGTGGCTACATCAGCTTCTCCCATCACCTGTGACGTTGTTACCGTTTAACTGGTTACACCGGGGAAGTCGTTACGTTACGTTAACGGTAGGAATGGGGCGTGTACTTTGAGGAGATACACATTTCGATCGCTTCTTTTGTTGTTTACATTTATCTTTTGGTATATTTGGCTCCATAGGAACACTTTGATGCACATTCAGTATCAGTGTGTGAGGTTGTGGTTGCGATGCCGATATCCGGACGCGTACAGCGAGGACTACAAAATGACAATGAGGTGACTGGGGATGTCTGTTCAAAACATTGCAAACGTGAATAAATCATTTCAAATATGTATTTGTCTCCGACTGTCATTTGTACATCGTTGTTAATGTGATGTTTAGTAGCTTTGATAGTTGTCCATACCTCCAGACAGCCTAAAAGTAAGACACAAGTTGCTTACTCACAGCCCGAATGCAGCATCGAGATCCGTGGCCAGCTGTATCCTCTCGATTAACTTGTGACAGGACTTCTGTAGCTATTCTCCAGCGAGCAAGGTTTTTATTAAATACCTCCATCCCTCTCGTCACAACACGACTCTACACTGTGCAGAAAAAAACAACATAAATGAAAATAACCTTGCTGGATAGTTTAGAATGAAACAAACAAACTATCTTCCATGGCTGATACTGATGTTACAGTGACGGGTAAACCACAGACTAGTCTAGCGGGGGGGCACACGTTGAATTCATATAATGAAATTGTTATTTTATATATGTATATACATATATATATATACATGCTATATATATATATTATATATATTTATATTTATTTCTATCCTACATTGTCTAGGCTATATAAACTGGCGGAAGTGTCACAACTTTCTTGGTTTGTGATTATAGAGAGAGAAATAGCGACAGAGATAGATAGCGAGACAGATAGAGATAGATAAAACTCAAATAAATGTTTTTCTTTTATGGAAAATGAGCAATATACCAGATATATTCATACAAGATAATAAAGGATAATTGTCAACAATTTTCTTTTTTCCAAGCCATCAGCATAAATATCGTGGATCATAAAATCCATCAGTTGTTTAACAACTCCTGAATCCATCCCCTCTTGGTTAGCCCTACAGCTATTCTCTCCCACACGCACACGCACACACACACACACACACACACACACACACACACACACACACACACACACACACACACACACACACACACACACACACACACACACACCTCACTTACGCACAGCCGATCTTTCTCTATGTCTATCTCTACAGTATCTCGATCACAAACCAAGAAAGTTGTGACACTTCCGCCAGTTTATATAGCCTAGACAATGTAGGATAGAAATAAATATAAATATATATAGCATGTATATATATATATATATATATATAAAATAACAATTTCATTATATGAATTCAACGTGTGCCCCCCCGCTAGACTAGTCTGTGGTTTACCCGTCACTGTGACATCAGTGTCAGCCATGGAAGATAGTTTGTTTGTTTCATTCTAAACTATCCAGCAAGGTTATTTTCATTTATGTTGTTTTTTTCTGCACAGTGTAGAGTCGTGTTGTGACGAGAGGGATGGAGGTATTTAATAAAAACCTTGCTCGCTGGAGAATAGCTACAGAATCCTGTCACAAGTTAATCGAGAGGATCACAGCTGGCCACGGATCTCGATGCTGCATTCGGGCTGTGAGTAAACAACTTGTGTCTTACTTTTAGGCTGTCTGGAGGTATGGACAGCTATCAAAGCTACTAAACATCACATTAACAACGATGTACAAATGACAGTCGGAGACAAATACATATTTGAAATGATTTATTCACGTTTGCAATGTTTTGAACAGACATCCCCAGTCACCTCATTGTCATTTTGTAGTCCTCGCTGTACGCGTCCGGATATCGGCATCGCAACCACAACCTCACACACTGATACTGAATGTGCATCAAAGTGTTCCTATGGAGCCAAATATACCAAAAGATAAATGTAAACAACAAAAGAAGCGATCGAAATGTGGATTTCCTGGCTATTCGACAATGGCTCCTCAAAGTACACGCCCCATTCCTACCGTTAACGTAACGACTTCCCCGGTGTAACCAGTTAAACGGTAACAACGTTAGCTAGTCATGTCAAACTGTTATATGCTAACACTTAGCTACACAGGTTACAGGTGCTTCTCATACCTCTATAGTTAATACATTGAAATGGTAACTCACTTGAGGTTAGGGTTTTAACAATACAATTAACGTTTCAGCCGACACACGAACTAAAAAAAGCCCTTACCTGAGTTAGCAAGAGACGGGCAAGGAGGATAACGTTTAGCTTGTGACTGTTAGCTAACTAGTTCGCCAAAATAAGTCTCACTAAAGCAGCATAACTTGTATGTTACTGTATCGCACAAGTAAACGCGTTGTGCAGTTTTCATAGCCATTCTCTACATCCCTAGACTAACTTAAAGCTGTTTAAGGTAGCAATGAATCCACCTCAGGGTCCAAACTGTCCAAACGTGCTTCTTCCTTGAGGAGTCTTTCCTGTTAGAGATATCCAGACAGAGAAGCCAAAAACACCTAAAGCCAGTATTCTGAATGCATCATTAACAATATTACCTTATAAATCAGAATTATTGAATGTAACTACTCACTCTATAACTAAAAGTCCAATAGGATATGTTGCCATTATTGCAGCAAAAGCACAGCATTTAAGATTAATGATGATTAATGATGCACTCAATGGAGGGACTGGTATTGTGCATGATGTCTCTTTCGAACACTGAACAGTACAGAGGCTTCAGACATTTTTTAAATACTCCTGTGCTTTTCTTTTCTTACTACAACAAGTCAAAAGGTCTGCTTTGAAAAGGGCCTTTCTATGTGCTCTTAATATGCAACAATACTGCTCTGAATGTGACAATTAGTGCAACCTGGTGCTCTGTAAAGTAAAATCATATTGTCAATGTTAAGTCCGGCATAAACAGCACATTAACACAAGATTGTCGTTAAATTAGTTAGCTCTTTGTTCATTGCAATGCCTGCATATCTTTATTTAATAAACAACTGCAAAGCTATTTGTGTAAAACAGTACCAAAAATGATGAGCTACTTAATTCTCACTAATATCTTATGTAAAGAAGTGATTTTTTTTTACAGAACACATGGCACAGGCTTATATGTATAGGCCTTCATATCTCCACATCCTTGCTTTATTAATTGTTGAGAGTATCAATAGATGCTTGGTCTCAAATAACAAACAGTTGGTATAGGCAGTAAGCATTTAAATCATCTGACTTAACAAAAAACATGAAATTCAACAGTGCTGCTGTGATTAACAAGCAAATATTTTTAGTCAATGCACCCAAAAGCGGTCTGTATTAAATTATATACATTTTCTTAAGCCTTGGTTGCTCCTGTGGTGGTAATACAACTGCATTGCAGGAAAGTAAAACGATTCATGTTGGCAATTAAATGTTAACTTAGAGAAAATCACTTAATGATATGACATTTACAGGAATCATAAACCACCCATCTCGGCACCAGAAACAATGAAGATCAGTTTTCCCCTGTCTGATTGTCAACATTTCTTTTGCGCTCTCTTTTTTTTTTTTTGCGGGAGGGTCTTAGCTACAAGTTAAATAATAATTTCTGACACATGGAAAAATATTTCTGTGGTGGTAGTCTTTCTCGTCTACTTCTTGTCACAGTGTGTGTGAAGGCAGCAAGTCTTCACCGCCCAGCCTGAAGAGGAGTCACAGACTTAACGTCACTTTTTTCATGGCAATAAACCTGATTCATCAGCAAGTCTTAAGAAATATCCACAATTCTCAAAACACCAAACTGCAATTCTATCTGTGGCACGTATTTTTTCTCATTCCTGAGCTGTGTGTCTGAATACATTTGCTTCAATAAATGCATTTCTTTTTTTGCATGATGTCTTTGAAGGAAGCCAGACGTGGTTTTTCTTCTTTCCTTTTTTTTTGGTAGTTGGGCTGGATTTAGAGCAGAGTGGGTTCAAAATAAATATTTCTTTCAGCAGTTCAGGGTCACCAAAATATAAGAGAGCCAAAGAGCAAATCCTTCAGTCTTGCATTAGCATTTCCCTCCAGTTGAAGCTGTGATTGGGTCCATGTGTCAGAGGCAAGATGGGCGGGTCGACCAGCTGCCACACCCCGGTCTCTCCCAATTCTTCACAAGCACAAAACCCCAAGTAAGGAATCTGCAAAGAGAGAAGACAGATGTGTGTGTTATCACAGACAAAAAGATGAGAAGGGGATACAAATGTTGTAACTAGGGCTGTACCAAATGGTTTGAATCTTCTTCAATATAAACGTTAAATAGGCCCTATTGTGCTAATTTGCAGGTTCATATTAGTATGGTGTGCTTCGACTGTGACATGTTTACAAGCTTTAATGTTCAAAAGCTCTTTATTGTTCTCATACTGCCTGTGCTGCAGCACCTCTTTTCACCCTCTGCCTGAAACCAGAGCCCAGTCTGCTCTTATTGGTTAGCTGGCCAGCTCCGCCTAGAGAACTCCCGCCCTTATCACGTACAATATGTTGGAGCGCTTTCCAATAGAAGCGCGAGTGTTACTTAGTGATGTCATTATGTTCTGTCAGTAAACATAGAAGTCCAATCAAGGTGTTTCAGGAGTGTGGTAGAGAAACTCCCTCTGTAGGGAATTTGGGGATTTTAGCCTTAGCAGACCATTTACATGCTCACAAACCTATAACACATTACAAGGAAGTTATTACCTAGCAATTTTTTCTGCTTCAATTTATAATAGTTTTTTTTTTTTACATAACATGGAGTTCAGCCCTTGTTTTAAGTTAAGCGCGGACTGACCTTTCGGACAACTTGGATAAAGTCCTTGGAGTTCTGCGGGCTGAGGCCCTGTATCTGACGAGTGCAGGCCTCCAGGGAGGAAGCATGGGCCACAATCAGCACCGTGTTTCCTGTGTGAAAGAGGTAAAGAAAAGCATTCCACAGATACCATAAGCTTCTATGCTGTTTGTTTATGGGCACTCAGCAGATGATGATATACAGCTTGAAGAATGTTCAGGCTCTTGAATGCATTGCCTTTTATTTTGAGATTTGGCCCACATCCAAATCAAACATCTTGATTGAGAAGGCCAGCAGAGTCAAAACAAAGTGCCTATTGTGTGACACTATTCCGTTTCAAGGCCTTCTGATAGTGTTAAGTGTCAGGTGCATTTTTCTTTGTTTAAGACCATCAAGGCAGGAGCCCATTGTTTAGTTTTGATTTCATTAGCTCATGCTCAGTGTAAAGTGGCCTCCAGAGATTGCATTACGCACAGAAAGAATGGGAAGCATTTAAGGGTAATCATCTCAATAAAAGAGCTGGCATTGTAGTGAATTCTGCCAAGAATCTTTACTCCATTACCCAGGTTTTTGCTGTCTGTCAGGATCTCGCGGGTTACTTGGAAGCTCCTGCTGATGTAGGTGTCGTAGCTTTCTGATACTGTCAACTTGCTTACGGGAATATGAGGTCTGGGGACAAAACAATATATATATATATATATATATATATATATATATATATATATATATATATATATATATATATATATAGGAGGTTATAATTCAATTGTAGAATCACAGATGAAGGTGTCGTGATGCTATAGGGTTGGTGTACCTGTACGTTGTGTCCACATTCAGGTTGGCAGCAGTCAGCTCAGCTGGGGGGATCCACACGGGTAAACTTGTGCCTGAAACCCACTTGGTCCATTCAAACAACCCAGGCTCCACACGGATTTTTGTCTTTGCCTCCTGCTGGAGACCTAACAGACAGTGAATCATAGAGAGAACGTTAAAATATCTCTACATCTATTAAGGAATGTCACTCACCTCAGTTTTATGGGAAATATACAAATACCTTTTCACATAAAATGTAAGACTTTGTGCAAAAAGTAATAGTTTTGGTCCTATGTTTCTTAACATGAAGAAATACAGTATAGATAAAAAAGAAAACATTAAAGGTGGGGTAGGTAAGTTTCAGAAACCGGCTCGAGATACACTTTTTGTTATATTCCATGGAATGCTCTTAACATCCCGATAGCAATGAATATCTTAAGTGCTTTGACAAAAAATCCATAAAAAAATGTCATCTGTAGAAGCCGTAATACTGTACGGCCTACCTGCCTGTCAGCCTTCCATCGGGGCACAAACTTATCTCGTGCCCTCATTGGTCATGTGCGCGTTCGTGTGTGTTGGAGGAGGGGCTAGAGCCTTATAGATAAGGAAGTGGCAGATTTTCTCCGGTTGTGTATTTTCAAATTCTAGCGATCTCGAGCCGGTTTCTCAAACTTACCTACCCCACCTTTAAGTAAGTGTTTTGCTGTGGTCAAAGGAAGTAAGTAATGGGAAAGATAAATACCTTCCGAAAAGCCCCAAAAATCTGTTTTTTTGCCAAATAATTTAATAATAATGTTAATAGAAGAATTCGTATTGGATGTGCGCAAATCTTAAAGATTCAGATCCAAAACTAACACTAATAGTCCAACATTGTCGTGCAGCAGTAGCTCTGAAATCAGCTCTGACATGTGAGTATAACATCATGGCAGTTAAGAAACTGAATAGATGTTGCAGTGAGAATATTGACGAGGTCTTACCCTGCAGAATGTTCTGAGCAGTCTGGACGCAGCGAAGAGAAGGCGAGCAGTAAACAAAGTCTATTCCTGTGTGGCTTTCCAACAGAGCTTCACCTGAAATAGACCAAAAATACATTTCAATTGTACCCTTTGCTGTATTCAACAACCCTTCAAACTATAGTAACTTTTCAACAAGATCAAATGTACTTTACTTCATATGTACTGACCTACAAGTCGGGCCTGGGTGGAGCCGAACACAGTAATTGGACAATCTTTATCGTAGTCCCGGTGACTTCCACTTCTGGCTGGCAGGCTGGACGGCATGTTGAGGTTGGAGCGAATGTATCGGCCTACACAAACACAAATGAGGATCTTACAGAAGAAGCAAATACTCAACTCAAAAATGTGTAATCAACATCCGTGCGTGCTTACCTTTGGCGTCAAAGCACTGAGAGACCCAGTTTTTCCCAAACACCACGTCCATCCTCTCGCCATGGCGACACACAAACAGTCTCATCTTGGAAAGGGAAGACTGACAGGTTGGCCTCAACACCTGAGAAAAAGATTCAATTTAAATATAATATAAATAAAGCCAATAGAAGCACAAGAGTTACATAGTGATGTAATTATGTTACGGAAGTAAACAAAGGAGTCCAACGGAGGTGAATCAGGCAAAGCAGGGGTGTCAAACTCAAGGCCCGGGGGCCAAATCCGGCCCGCGACTTCCTTTGATGTGGGCCCGCAAGAGCTTGCAAAGGATATAATACGTTTATTATACGGTTACATGCCACTTTACAGAAGCAGGTTGCCCATACACTACATGTCCCACAATGCATCTCGTTTTGTGACATGCGCACAGAATAAACTTGCAATTATTTGCCCTGGACTTCTGCTTTCAGACGTAGTTAATTACTAAGTTATTACCCTATCCGATAATAATCCAATTCAGAGGCAATAATGTAATATAATTATTTTATATATATTATATATTTATATGTGTATATTTATATAGTTACCACCGGCCCTTTGAGTGCAACCATAATGCTAATTGCCCGCGATGAAATTGAGTTTGACACCCCTGCACGACAGGAAAGGGAAAACCCCCAAAAGCATAATATGGCCTTTTTTATTTCATGCTACAAGCATACAGTTAATTCGTTTTTAACACTCTCAAAGAGGAATTGACAAAAGGACTGTGCTGCTTTTGGGGCTGCTAAACCTGTGTAAAAAGACAAAATAATAATTTGCTTTAATGCATCCCTAACTTCACTGCTGGGCAAAAAGTATCTTGGTGCTCCTTTGCTATTTGCACATATTTAAATGAGGTAATATGCATTTGCAGCAAAATGGGTCTCTTAGTATGCAAATGACCAGCACTAGCCGCCGGCAGTTACAGTCAAATTATTCGCATTTCTGAGAGTTGGGAACATTTATAATGGATGTCTGCTTGAACTAATTCATTTTAGGATGCAGTTACAGAATGCAATGATAGTTGGGTCATGATATGGTAATGTATAATACAGATGCAAGCATGTGTTATGTGTGAGGAAAAACAAGGACATTAGGTTTATGAAAGGTACATACTAAGCTATGTCATGTTTCAGGTAATAATATACTATTATTTAATACTTCAGAATACTTGCCTGACGTTTCTTCAGCTGCCTACTTGCTTATTTTTCTATAATTAAGTTCAATGAATACAGCATATTTTGTTAGTTAAACTGTACTTTACATCTCCCTTTTTTACTGTCTAAAATGACACTGTTGTGTGTTGGTTACATTACGCTCTACCAAAGGTTGCCTCTTGTACCGGTGCAAACACTCCAGAGAGAATGTAATGGTCATTTAGCATGCAGCCTGTAAGCCATAGGGAGTATTATTCACAAAATACAGGAGTGCTGAATACCTGCATAGGAGGACAGAGGCCAGTAAGGCCGGGAGGATCCATGAGAGTGTCAAACAGACTGTCGTTCAGCTGTCCGTCAAACAATGACCCCGCCACGCTGCTGCCGGAGATAGACGGAGAGGCACTGGTGAGCACGGAGTGAGACCTGAGGATCAGACAGAGGACTCCATTTTATTCAAATAGCCGTTTAAAAATAGCACTGATTATCCACAGTGAAGAGAAGGAACATTAGCAGAGCACCAACACACTGGTACAATCTTATGAGAGTAAGGACACACAGGAATAAGCAGGGCACGGATCAAATTAAGTGTCTTGGAAATATCAATATAGTGAAGAATAAATGGGTAGAGCAAGGGAGGAAACACAACCGGTTCAAAGACAGTTTTAGAAAAGAGGAAGATGACTAATTTTCCCTTTAATCTTTGCATTCAGCTTAGTGGAAACGGTGTGCATCTGTGCTTGAACTGTAGAGAACACACATTAAAGGGATCCGTGGATTGTCAGTTTGAGGAGGATGCGTCCCCTCCTGACCCAGAAAGAGACGCAGGTTCTGGTCCAGGCTCTCGTCACCTCACGCCTAGACTACTGCAACTCCCTCCTGGCTGGTCTACCTGCATGTGCCATCTGACCTCTGCAGCTCATCCAGAATGCAGCGGCTCGTCTGGTCTTCAACCTTCCAACATTCTCCCACACCACGCCGCTCCTCCGCTCCCTCCACTGGCTTCCGGTAACTGCTAGAATCCACTTCAAGACACTGGTACTTGCGTACCATGCTGCGAATGGATCCGGCCCTTCCTACATCCAGGACATGGTTAAACCGTACACCCCAGCACGTGCACTCCGCTCTGCATCAGCCAAACGGATGGCTGCACCCTCACTGCGGGGGGGACCCAAGTTCCCATCAGCAAAAACACGTGGGTTTGCTATCCTGGCTCCAAAATGGTGGACTGAGCTCCCATTGACATCAGGACAGCAGAAAGCTTACACACCTTCCGGCGCAGACTGAAAACTCATCTCTTTCGACTCCACTTCGAGCAATACAATGAAAAACAGAAAACAAAACAAAATAAAAAGCACTTACATACTAACAAAGCACTTATATACTAACAAAGGACTGGCTCATCTAAAGCCAGTTGAGTAGCACTTAGAATGTGTTGGCTCTATGAAACCTAATGTACTTATATGATTCTGTTTTCTTCAAGTTTGTATCTTCTTGGTCGAATGCACTTATTTGACGTCGCAGTAACACCCACGGATGTCTTTGTGGCTTTGAGGGGCAATCAGTGATAATACGCTACGTCTGTTTTTCTACTGTATTTGCGCTTGATCAGTCGAACCCTCATCCCAGGGCCTCCCAGCTCCTCCGGGGAATTTTGCAAATGCAAGAAACACATGGCGATGGATTTACCCCGCTTCCTTTTCTTACCCGTGGACGACCCAGGTGTCAGACTCATCAGCGCGGTTGACGTAGTTCTCAGGCAGCAGGCCGGACAGCCCCGTGCCCAGCGAGGTGCCGAACACCCAGCCCTCACTGGCACTGCTCTGCTCCACAGGGGACATGAAGATGAAGTCTCCCTGCACCAGCTCCAGCTCGTCATCATTCTGAGGCACGTACGGGTACATGACTTGCAGCGTCTACAGGGGGTGAAAAGAGCCATTAGAGAGAAGCCATTTCAGGGATTTAGCCAGGCACAAGTACTCACATCCTTTACTCGAGTAGAAGTACAGATACTGGTGTTTAAAAATACTCTGGTAAAAGTAGAAGTACTGACTAAACTACTTTACTCAAGTAAAAGTAAAGAGGGCTTTGAAATGTACTTAAGTAAAAAGTACCCATAACTAGCAGCTGTTTTAAAGAGTACCCAACCTCCCTTTATATGAATAGAACAATAATGTCATTGTTAGCAAATGAATGTTTCCATGCTGAACAACGGCAACATGACAACGTTTCCATTGGTCGCTCTTCTTTAGAGAAGACCAGGAAGTGATGGATACACGGATCGTGTTCAAATCAATAGGCACGCAATGACTCTAAAGAATAATGACCACGCCACCAAACACACATTCAAACAAAAGGAACCAGCTGTTTGGAAAATGAGAGAAGTAGAAAACACAGATATTTGTGTTCAACATGTAAGAAGTAGAAAGTACAGGTATTTGAGTTCAACATGTGAGAAGTAGAAAGTACAGGTATTTGTGTTCAACATGTAAGTAGAAAGTACAGGTATTTGAGTTCAACATGTAAGTAGAAAGTACAGGTATTCGAGTTCAACATGTGAGAAGTAGAAAGTACAGGTATTCGGGTTCAACATGTAAGAAGTAGAAAGTACAGGTATTTGAGTTCAACATGTAAGAAGTAGAAAGTACAGGTATTTGTGTTCAACATGTAAGAAGTAGAAAGTACAGGTATTTGGGTTCAACATGTAAGAAGTAGAAAGTACAGGTATTTGGGTTCAAAATGTGAGAAGTAGAAAGTACAGGTATTTGTGTTCAAAGTGTAAGAAGTAGAAAGTACAGGTATTTGAGTTCAACATGTAAGAAGTAGAATGTACAGGTATTTGGGTTCAACATGTAAGAAGTAGAAAGTACAGGTATTTGAGTTCAACATGTGAGAAGTAGAAAGTACAGGTATTTGGGTTCAACATGTAAGAAGTAGAAAGTACAGGTATTTGTGTTCAACATGTAAGTAGAAAGTACAGGTATTTGAGTTCAACATGTAAGTAGAAAGTACAGGTATTCGAGTTCAACATGTGAGAAGTAGAAAGTACAGGTATTCGGGTTCAACATGTAAGAAGTAGAAAGTACAGGTATTTGAGTTCAACATGTAAGAAGTAGAAAGTACAGGTATTTGAGTTCAACATGTAAGAAGTAGAAAGTACAGGTATTTGTGTTCAACATGTAAGAAGTAGAAAGTACAGGTATTTGGGTTCAACATGTAAGAAGTAGAAAGTACAGGTATTTGGGTTCAAAATGTGAGAAGTAGAAAGTACAGGTATTTGTGTTCAAAGTGTAAGAAGTAGAAAGTACAGGTATTTGAGTTCAACATGTAAGAAGTAGAATGTACAGGTATTTGGGTTCAACATGTAAGAAGTAGAAAGTACAGGTATTTGTGTTCAACATGTAAGAAGTAGAAAGTACAGGTATTTGTGTTCAACATGTAAGAAGTAGAAAGTACAGGTATTTGTGTTCAACATGTAAGAAGTAGAAAGTACAGGTATTTGTGTTCAACATGTAAGAAGTAGAAAGTACAGGTATTTGTGTTCAACATGTAAGAAGTAGAAAGTACAGGTATTTGTGTTCAACATGTAAGAAGTAGAAAGTACAGGTATTTGTGTTCAACATGTAAGAAGTAGAAAGTACAGGTATTTGTGTTCAACATGTAAGAAGTAGAAAGTACAGGTATTTGTGTTCAACATGTAAGAAGTAGAAAGTACAGGTATTTGTGTTCAACATGTAAGAAGTAGAAAGTACAGGTATTTGTGTTCAACATGTAAGAAGTCAAAGTAAAAAGTTGTCAGAAAAATAAGCAGTGGAGTAAAGTACTGATACCAGAAACATGTACTTAAGAACAGCAACAAAGTGTTTGTACTCCACTACTTCCCACCTCTGGATTTAGCAACATTTATTTTGCCAAATATCACACACAAAACACACATTTCAAGAGGAAACAAATCTACCTCATGATTAGCAAAGCGAATGTCCCGGGAGTAGAGCACGGCCAGCCAGTCGCAGCCTGAAGACACCTCCACCGTTTTGGCCAACTTCTCCAAATTCGGAAGGTGACTGGCTTGGAAGTGATACGCCAACGTGACATGAAGTTGTTTCTTATGAGGCTCGACGTGAACATCTGGACAACGCAAAGAGAGAAATGTGCACAGCAGATGTTTGTATATGTATACTCATGACAATTAAGTATTGTTTCCATTCTATGGCCTACTATATTCAATACACTGAAAATATATGGTCTGGGGAAACTGCTCAAATATGGTTACAGTATATGCTGTAAATTCACAACTGTCTGCATGTATCTTTCTTTTTCGGGTGATACATATTTAAATAAAAAATGTACACAAACCTATATCCCTTTCTCTCACTTCCCTAAGGTTCGCTGCTCTTAGGTTGTCACTCAGTAAAAGAAGAAGTGCATTTTAAGTAGGAATAAACAAATAGAGAAGTATTAGGGAAGAATAATAAAACAATTAATTGAATACAAATTAAAAAAATGATTATAAAATATTAAATATGAAATATAAAATATAAAATAAATAATAGGGTTAGGGTTTACACAATACTTATGCATTACCTATCCCATTGTTGTCCTATTGTACACCATTTTCAGGTCAATGCCCCTTCCCAAACTTTGCATGTAAGCTGCTTCATTTCTTTTACTTTTTATTTGATGTTTAGGAGCAGTTCCCCCTGTAAAGACAGTATTTCCATCACAGAGATATGGGTGGTCTCTAACCTGCTTTAGCTGTGGCTTCGGTGGCAAAGTCCAAGGCGAAAGTCTTCAGCACCTCGGCCATCTGCTCCTCCACAAAGAGGCCGATGAAGGTGGAGGAGGTGTAGAGCTCCAGAGGGAGGGGCATGGGGATAAGACCCTTCCACTTGGCCACGGTTGCCTGCAGAGCTTCGGTCAGAGCCTCCACCTTTCCATCGGCACACTAAACAACAGAAGAAGTCATCAGGTTTAGATATCCTAATTCTGAATATGGAAAAGAAAAGTGGTTTAAAGATCAAAGATGGGTTCGGGTAACAGTGAAACAGGGGAAATGTGTTCAAAATGGATGAAAGGAATATAAAAAGGTTTCAAAAGAACTAGGAAGACTAGGGGTAGAGCCATGTGAGAATTTGGTTCGGGATATTGTGAAATATCTGGAACAAACTACGACCTGCAGGTCCGCTGCAACTCTGACTACTTTTAAATCTATCCTGAACTTTTCTTTTTGCCGCTGCTTTTAATTGAACTATTCACATCTCACACGGCACTGTAACTTTTATTCATACCTGTGTTATTCATGTCTTTGCTTTGTAATGTTTTAATGTTGTCATGGAGATACTAACATAACTGCACCTGTTGTACATCAGGGTTAATCTTTCATGCCCTCCTTGGACACTAAAAGGACATACAATTTGTTGATGCTATCGATTTTCATATTGTGCAAACATTAAAAAAAAATGTTTTTGTATTTTTCTTTGGTTTTTTGCTATATAAAAAAGTGCTATATAAATAAACTTGCCTTGTTCTTTTTTTGAGAATCGGAGAATGAAACCCTCTTTAATGGTCACACATGTTCATGCACACACCCACACACAGTGAACGTTGACCTCTTAATTTAACACATCCTAGTAACAGGAGCAATGGGCAGCTATTGTACAACTTGTAGATGTATAAGGGATTTAAAAACCTATAACGGCTCCATTGGAGAAACAGGGTAAAACATGTTCATTTAATGGAGAAAATCACAGCAAGACTACAGCTGCAAACTGATACATTCGAAGAAAAATTAGAACTCTAGAAGCACCTCTTTATTTACTTATTTATTACTTTTTCATTTATTTGTATTCACTGCACTTGTACTTGTTTCATTTAGATGGTAAAGCACTGGTTCTTACTCTCATAATGGTTCAGGTATTGTGTGATCATTTTGATGATGATGATTGATGATGAGGGGGAGTGATAATGTCTGTAATATGTTGATAATAATAATGATAATAATAATAATAATACATGACACTTGTTGGGGAAATATTTTCCAAGGCCCATAACTTTACCCAGTTCATCAGTTCATGCTGTCCTGACTGAGCACACGCACCTGTAACCTTGGCTGCTGTGCTCTCAGTGTTGTGTCTCCCTGTTCCTGCCTGTTGGCGTCAGCTGATAGAGGTGTTATGATTCTATCTTGTCATGCAGCATGTTGATTATTCTCTCTGAACTAGCTAAATACATCTGGGGTAGAGATCTTCAGAATTGACGTGGCAACTCTACCGTGAAGTCAGAACCTCTGACTGTGTGACTTGATTTGTGAATTCTCCGGCCGAAGCTCCAAATAAAGCCATCAGTGTTTGCCATCAAAGCTCCAGCTCTCCCCGTGTCTCCTTTGAGTCCTCCTGCATTGCTACACAGAAGTTTCCCCCACAACACTTATATAGCGCATTACTAAAAACTCAAAGACACTTTGACAGAGAATAAAACAACAAAAAACGCACAATATGAAAATCGATAGCATCAAGAAATGGTTTATTTTAGTGTCCAATGAGGGCATGAATGATTAACCCTGATGTACAACAGGTGCAGTTGTGTCTCCATGTATGTCCTATTTATGTTGTAAAAAACCTATAACGTGAGCACTGAGAGACACTGACCATGAAGAACTGGCAGAGGGTGATGTGGGGGAAGATGTTGTGGGCCTTGTTCTTTCCACAGGAGACGCGGGACTGCTGCCAGAAGTGAGACAGCTGCTGGAGGAGGACTCCGCTGGGGCGCATATACAACACATACTCTCTGGGCAGAGGGTCGTCCAGGAAGGGGTCGTCTACGTGGGAGAAGAGCCTGGAGCAAGGACAGGAAGACAGTGAGTTACTAACACAAATACAGACTGTACCATCACTGCTGAGCAAGAATACTTGTTTACAAAAACAACAACAAAAATCGCACAACAACACATTTTCTTACTAAACAAATTAATTTATTTACAATCTGTTTTTACATTACATTACATTACATTGCATTTAGCTGACGCTTTTATCCAAAGCGACTTACAATAAGTACATTCGACCAGGAAGACACAACCTTGAAGAAAACAGAATCATATAAGAACATCAGGTTTCAAAGAGCCAATCGTTTCAAGTGCTACTCAACTGGCTTTAGATAAGCCAGTCCTTTATTAGTATATAAGTGCTTTGTTAGTTCTATCGCTCGAGGTGGAGTCGAAAGAGATGAGTTTTCAGTCTGCGCCGGAAGGTGTGTAAGCTTTCTGCGGTCCTGATTTCAATGGGGAGCTCATTCCACCATTTTGGAGCCAGGATAGCAAACCCACGTGTTTTTGCTGATGGGAACTTGGATCCCCCTCGCAGCGAGGGTGCAGCGAGCCGTTTGGCTGATGCAGAGCGTAGAGCACGTGCTGGGGTGTACGGTTTAACCATGTCCTGGATGTAGGAAGGGCCAGACCCATTCGCAGCATGGTACGCAAGTACCAGTGTCTTGAAGTGGATTCTAGCAGTTACCGGAAGCCAGTGGAGGGAGCGGAGGAGCGGCATGGTGTGGGAACATTTTGGAAGGTTGAAGACCAGACGAGCCGCTGCATTCTGAATGAGCTGCAGACATGAAAGGCTCCTTTCATACTTTATATATTCACTTACCTGCTACCTGCTTATTTTCTTACCATAGTGTTCATATTGTTTCTCATTTATATATATTTTTTATATTGTGTGCTTTCCTTTAATCTAATATATAAGTCTATACACTTAGACTTTTTTCCTTTTTAAACAACATGTTTGTGTTTAAAAAAAAAAAAAGGAATAAATTAGCTTAGCAAACTGTGGGGCTTTTTCTAATATTGCACAATTGTTAGTGACTTTCTATAGAGAGGCGAAGTCCCTCCCTTTACGGGGGACCTCCATGGGACCTTATTTCAGAACAATTATGTATTGAAGTCAATGGAGAGAGAAAGATTATTTTTCGATCCCGTTTGAATTGTGTCATGAATTACACATATGATGTTTGTCAATTTAAAAGATAATCTTACAAGTCAAAAAAATTAAAATGTGTCGTAAAACTGTGAAGTAACACATTGTTTGTGTGAAACCGCTCAATGAACTACATCTCCCACCTCGCACCACACACCAAGACGGCCGTCACGTTGGCACATTTCACCTCTTTCTTTCAGAATGAGGCGAAAAGTATTAAACGAGGTGAAAATCACTCCAAGTCTGGGCATGTTGAGAGCTGTACATACACACAAGGGGAGTTAGTCGGTTCCGTAAGAGCCAGCATGCGGGACCGGGACTCTGGGATTTGTAGTCTTTCTAGTTGCGTATTTTTCATAGTCTTATATTTCAACAGTTTTACGACAAACTGTGACTTTTTTGACATGGAAATTATTATTTAAGATTGACAAACATCATATATGTAATTCATGGCACAATTCAAACGGGATCGAAAGATACGTTTTCTCTCTCCATTGACTTCAATGCATAATTTTCCCGAAATAAGGTCCCATGGGGCGGAAGTACATGGGCGGGACTTCCCCTCTTTATAAAGCACCATGTCATTAAAAATTCAAAAAATACTGGAGAAATGTTGAGATGAAAGCATTTTTGGAAGATATGTTTTCAGTTTAGTGGCAAGGGGAAGCACATTGAAGTGAGGATAGTATATAATCATTGGTCATTTTCTATCTAAATATGTTCATCCATTTACGAATAAAGAAGATTCTCCTAGATAAAAAAACTAAGAAGTGAAAAATAATGGGGAGAGAGGGGCAGCCGACGTCCAGCAGAGGGCAGCACTGTTAGAGACGATGTTAAGGGGTGAGGTCAGTTCATGTTATATTTACAATTACAAGAGGGTGTGTGTACCGTGTGGGACGGTGTGTGTAAAAGTGTGTGTTGCTCTCACCAGTCACAAGCTGCCTGCACGTTTTTCCCTCCCGTGGAAACCAGAGCTTTCAATCTGCAAAGAGAAAATGAGATCAAAGTCAGTCAATCAATCAATAGCTTCTCTTCCGGCCGTGTTTATTAGTTGGAGATGTGCTTCCACGTGATCAATGAACAGAAATCGAACAACCCAAGAGAGCAGTGAAACAACCCTAATAACGTAGTCCTGTTAAAAAAAAGATTTCAAATGTCACGGTATAAAGACCCTCCCAAACATCAGTAAGAACATGTTTAATAATTAAACACATGTGCTACATCAGGATGTATCTGTGTCATGTTATAAGATAAGATAAGACAGATACTTTATGGATCCCAATTTGGGAAATTGTTTTTGTTGCAGCAGCATAAAAGACAAGGCATTTTACAATAAAACAAAACTACAAATACACAAGAATAGAAAGAAAATAAAATAGAAAATATACATGTGGATATTATAAATACAAATATATATTCAAAAATATATGACATATGGAATATCAAATATAAACAGATTATATATGTGTACAATGTACAACGTGGTTTTATTTCAAGAGAAACTATGGAGCAGAGAGTTCTCTTCCAGCTCTCATAAAACATTTCTGAAACAAGAGAGTTGATGATTACTCGTGAGTGCTCAGAATCTAATTAGCATCTTTTTATAAAAGCTCTGGTATTGCGGGCCGCCTCTGAAGGGATTCACTGATTCCAGCAGCTTCAGTGGGCTTCACGAGACTGACAGAGTATCCAGATGTGACTTTATTTAACACTGGCTCTCCAAGAGATATGTCTTGAAAAACACGGCACACAGGAGCTCAAACTTTCTACTCAAAGAGGACCTATTGTGCTTTTTGGGGCTTTTAGTGTGTTATAGGTTTGTGTGCATGTAAAGGATCTGTAAAGGATCTGTAAAGGATCTGTAAAGGCTACACGTTCCCAGAGTTTCTCTCCCACACACTCTCCACCCTCAGAGCGTTTTGAACATTAAAGCATGGAGACATGTCACGGTGCAAAATACAAATATGAACCTGATGATCCTCTTTAATATAGCGAAATGTATATCTGTGATTAGTTTAGGTAAGGTTTTTTAGGAACAGTGAGGTGTTCATTCATTTGAAAGCTTCTCTAATGCAAAGTAGATGCCCCTGAATAACAGCAACAACCCCTTGGTGCGTGTTGGCTCTGTGGACCAGTGGAAACTTGCTTAAGATTGATCTTTTTGTCGATGTCCTTTTAAAAGCCAAAAGATTGGATTATGGACAAGATACTTCAGAGAGATGTCTGCTTTCTGGTAAATAGCTCATATCAGTATTGAGCAACAGGAAATTAGTTGTAACTAAAGTACTCAACTGTCATGCAATCCAACATCCTTTAGATTGTGTGTTGAACAAAACCTTCACAATGATTTGTGATGAATACAAACAGTATCATCTCTTACTGCCACTGCTCTGAAAGGCCATTCGATGACACATCTACAGTTTATATTGAAGTAGAATGAGCACGCAGGAAGTGTTCTGTGTGTCAGTCACAGCTTGGTATAGACGTGGTGCAGCATTTCTGTGTGCGCCGACATTGACAGAGTTCATCGCGCCACTCTAGCGTACAAATTCGATTATCTATTTATAAAATGTGTCCCAGTGAGAGGGTCCTAGATACGGCAACGTCCCTGAACCCTGGGGGGCAGCGCGCCCTGACAGAGCGCAGCGAGCAGTGTGTGAGCGCCGAGGCTGCAGAGACGTGACAGATGTCACACAGAGCTTCACCATAACTACCTCAAGCATCCTTTAGGGCGCTAACATGGCCTTCAACCTTAACTCGCCAAAGAAACTGCTTTCAATAGGACGTAGTATGTGTCATATTATAATCATTTCAAGGTTTCCATGTTGTGCCTTTTGAAAGAACATCCATCTTGTTGTAACGTATACTTATATATATCAATATTCCAATTACTTAGACTATTCTGCACAATTTCTATTATATTATATTTTATTTACTTGCACTATTATCTGTTTTATTGTGTTGCACTGTTGGAGGAGCCTGTGACCTAAGACTGTCATACACTGTAGCTACAGTGTGAACACATGACAATAAAAGCCTTGAATCTTGAATTTTAAAATAAAATAAAACATATGTTCATAAAATACTGTGTGAGACGGAGCATTTTGTGTCAGCTCAGATTATATTTCTGCTTTCTTAAACTGTAGCATGTGGTCATGTGTTTCAATACTTTTGAGCGTTTACTTGAGCAACATTTTGAGTGCAGGACTTTTACTTGTAACAGAGTATTCCTACACTCTGGTACAAGATCCGAGTACTTCTCCCACCTTACTGTTGTCTTACATCAAACACTTCAGTATTACAGTTTCTCTTGTATTAATTTGCGTTGTAGATGATATTGAGGTAATCCAAACGTAACAGAGAGGTTACATTACTTTTATATTTTGATACTCAGATTAGGTTAGGTTTTTTGTACAGGTAGCTACAGTATATGTAACAGAACATATTTTTACATTTACAAGTCACCCTTAGACACGCAGAAGGCTTAGACAGAGAGGCTGTGGCTGCAGTTGTTTCACTCAGAGATCCACCTGGTGCGGAGGAGGAGGAGGAGGAGGAAGAGGAAGAAGGGGATTTTCTCTCATAAAGGAATGATAGGATTACAAGCAGATGTGACCGAGACGTCACAAAGTCTGATCCAGGCGAGAAAGGTACATGTCTTGCTTCCTATCTCTTGTATTTTATATCCCTTAAGACGCCCCTTGGCATTAATCCACTGACATAACAAACCGTGTTCCAGGTATTGGAAGAAATACAGTATCAAGCATGAAATAGCGAGTGCTTCATTGATGATGAACTTAGTGTTATCAATGTAAAAACTAAATAGGAAATGAACTCTCCTGCAATATACCAAAGCAGATTGGGAACACATTTTCAAAAATATTCACAACACAAACAATTCAAACTACTGGGAAGAAAACACATGGAAGATGTTCTTTTCTTGTTTCAAGACACCCCAAATTCTAAGTAAATATGAAAAATGTCCCTTCTTAATGCTGGCAGGAATGCAGCGAGCAGAAGGCCAACCATGATCATATGTTTTGGTCTTGTTATGTTTTGTGCGGCTTCTGGGAAATAGTATAAAAGAAATGTCTCAATGTTCACCAGAGGCAATACAACTGAAAGATTCCCACCTATCTTTAGTGACACGAAAAGCAATCATTCAAGGAATTTGCTGAAAATAACCGAATCGTCTCTTAATGGAAGAAAAGGTTAGCAGAAGTGTCTCACTCACTTCCTCTCTCAACGAGGAGTCCAAAGCCCGACAGCGTCAGCTCTGTGACACTTACATACAGTGGTGTAGTGGGCGTTGGACGCGGGGGTACGCCGTACCCCCACTTATTTGGAGCATGATCTTTTTTGTAATAGTCTAATAAATATAAAATCATTGCCAGTCTTATCAGTTGCAAGTGTGTATTTGTTGTAATAATGACAAAAACACAATACATTTCACAGTAATTATAATAAAAAATAAAAACGATTTCCTTAAAGAATTATGATTAGTCATCAGGCTCGTGACCCCGCGGCGAGCTGGGGGTGTGTCAGTGACACACCCACGGCCAGCTTACCGCCCGCCGATTTTGCGGCAGCTCTTTCCCTCAAGAACGCTAACGAAAAAGCTCTATAATGGCAGGCAAACATTTTTTACTTGACTTATTTTCTAAAAATAATATAATTCACAAGAAGAAAGAGTCTAGCAGCACCGAAGCTACAAGTGAAGCTGCTACTAGTACTACAGTACATCATCAGAAGAGCCGCCTAGACGTGGATAATGCTAGCTAACGTGCACGTTAGCTGCGCTAGCAACGTTCCCCTGGCTAGCTCAAGCTCACCTTTCCCAGAGGTATGGACGGAGGAGATGTGGCGGAGGAAACAAGAGACATACCCGTGGATAGACTGCAAATCTGGGAAACTGGGCTGCAAAGTTTGTTCATCCATATCTGATGTATCAGTCTTCAAAACGCAAGGTGTGTGTGTGAAAAAAGCAGCGCTGTCTGCTTATTTGCAATCTAGGCTAGGCCTAATCAGAATAATTTCCAGTCCAGATTCAATGTTTGCATTAGTAGGCTATATATATTTTTCGTTTTGTTTATTTAATAAGTTCATTTCAGGACAACTTTGGGAATTTTGTTTGTTATGAGTTTTAAATAGATTTTGAAAGTGGAGATAGAGAGAGAGAAAAGCAGCGCTGTCTGCTTAGTTGCAATACTGTAGTTTATGCAATTTAGGCCTATACATTGTTTATGTAACGTATGTGCCAGTGTGTCCATGGTTTTGAGTATGTGTGTCTGTTGAGCGCCGTCTGCTTTTTGCAGTACAGTAAGTAAAGTAGGACTAAGCATACCGGTAGTTTCTGTGGACCTGTCTGCCCGTTTTGTGAGTGCACTGCGCGCGTGCGCACTTGTTTGGGATGACCTAATTTAAAATAGCGTCCCCACAGTAAAAAAATCTCCACTACACCACTGCTTACATATATTTCAAATAAATCTATATTAGAGTTAGTTTGAGTTTGTCTTGATTAGGATCCCCATTAGAACTAGCATGAGCATTGGCTATTCTTCCTGGGGTCCTCACACACACAAAACATAATTTTCATGCAATTTACAGTGAAATGAAGTGAAAACTAAAATGGTCGCCATACTAAGGCCAAACAAAAGTAAATAGAAATAAGTGTACATAATAATATATGCATATATAGCCACAGTTCAAATTTACTTTATAATACATAAATAATTTGTTAGCAACCTTTTGAAATGTACGTGAGAATTTTCCTGAATGATGTGGACCGGTAAAGAGTTCTCTGTACATGACTGTTTTCTGTCCCATATTTGATTTAGATTTGGGTAAATCAAATCAAGTTTTATTTATATACCACATTTATAAACTATTTTTGGTCGAGCCGAAGTGCTGTACATATAATAAAAATAGCCTACAGTAGAGACACTTTACAGCAAATACATCAGCACAGATTGTTCAGAATATCAGTATGAGAAAAACGACCCCCTCTGTCCTTAGACCCTCTGTCCTTAGACCCTCACATCGTACAAGGAAACACTTCCAAAGAAAACCCACAGTTTAAAGGGGACATGGGAGAAACCTCAGGGAGAGCAACAGAGGAGGGATCCCTAATACAAACCTTCCTTCTATTATATGTCATGTTTGATAGTTGAACTGAATATTCACGGTCGTGGACAAACTGCCCTCAATAGCTGCAGCTAACCGGAGGCCTGTCTTTGCTCCGAGCAAGAACTGAGAGCTATTTATAAACTGCATTTCCTGTTCACAGCTAGCCCAAGATAAAAAAGATTAGAAAGCGGTAAGGAGAGAAGTCACTCTGGATTTGAAACGGCCTTTTATCAGCTGCAAACTGTTTGCATTATTAACAGGCCATTAGATGAGAGCTTGACTTCATTTGCACATCCTGCAGGCAACATGTCACCCATATGTGTTCACTTCCTGTTTCCACATATGACCCCACAGCAGATGAAATGTCCAGGCTGCCTGTTGCGTGTTCCAGCAGCGGTGTTTCTGGTTTTTCATATATGTAAACATTACTTTGAGTGTTTATTAAAGCTGACCTTTCGGCTCAACTTGGATATGTTCCAGGCCGTTGGAGAAAATGCCTTTCTATCAGGAAATCTGCACACTCTTCATAAAGTCTCATGAGCGTGCAGCACTGTTTGTATTAACTGTAAACACTGTTTGAAGATATTGTGACAAGAATTCAACTACATAAATATGATGGCCTTTGTGGATTCATAATGGCCGAAATGGAAAAAGGGAATCATCAGAGGTGGAAGAAGTAGAGATTATTAAGTAAAAGAAGAAATACTACAGTGTAAAAGTACTCAGTCACAAGTAGAAGTCTTGTATTCAAAAGTGCACTTAGGGTAAAAGTATTAGCATCATAATATACTATAAGTATAAACTCGTGCAGATTTTAAGCACAATGTATTTTAAATGATTGTATTACAATCTGTTCATCATTTCAATGTTGCACTTGGTAAAAGTGGGGTTTATTTGAATGACTGTATATGCTACATTCGTATTTATATTCTAATTCTGAAAAGTAGCTTTGTAAAGTACAAGTACCTACATGTTTTACTTTACTTGAGCAAATGTACTTAGCTACTTCCAACAACTGGAACATCGTGATTAAAAGGCAAAAGTAAAAAGCATCTATGTCACCCCGTCTGTCTGGACACACACACACACACACACACACACACACACACTTCCTGTTTACAAGCTGACGGCGAACACTCATCACTAACCACTTATCCCTCAGAGCGCTGAGAGCCGCTGCCCGACGCCAGCCTGCAGCACCCTGAGGAGAGCCGTGTCAGCAGAGGAAACGTTCTTCACTATAACGCTCGGGCCTGGTGACCAAAACACCAGCGGTACCGCCCTTCCTTCAACCTTTACACCAGCAGACAGACAGTGTGCATCACATCTGCTCATGGTGTGTTGTGGGACATCAAGACAGAGGAAATCCATCAAGAAATCAAGTTTTATTTATATAGCCCAATATCACAAATTCCACATTAGCCTCAGGGGGCTTGACGGAGTGTACAGCCTCTGTCCTAGATATCCAACAACAACCTCAGGGGGAAAGTAGAAGAAACCTTGGGGAGAGCAACAGACGAGGGATCCTTCTCCCGGGATGGAAAGAAATTAGATGTTTTTAAGGGTCACCATTATTAAAGTGTTAAATAAGTATTAAATTAAGTTAACTTTTGTGAATAAAAAAAGTTTCTCTGATCCCATAGAGGAAAAAATATCTGCCATAAAAAAACATTATAAATAAATATTGTTTTCCACTTTTAAAAAGTTAAAAGGAACAGTCATGCTCATAACTACCTACATATTCAACCCTTACAATGTCAATTTTTAGCAAAATGCGACAGTAAGAACACAAATGCATATATTTTCTGTATATTTAAGGCAACAAAAATGAAAAATGCAATGGCTATGCACAAGGATTCAATCGTATGTGTCTAATCCAAAAGTAAAGCAATAGGTTAGAACTATGGTTGTCATATTGGAGTTTTGCTAATGTGTTTTACATCTCTGTTTGCACACAGCTTTAACAAAGCATGAATACAGCTGTTAGCAGTGTCAGGCCATCTGTCTCCATATCTATGCGCAACACTATGCTAACCACCTGCTAGCCGTTAGCTTCATGTTTACTGTTCGGACATGACCGTGGAATAAATAGTTTAAGCTAACGTCTGGCAAGAAAGTGAACGAGTGTATTTCAGGCAATGTCAAACTATTGCATTATTTCTGGAAGTAACTGTTGAGTGTTTTGTTCAGGGTCACTAACAAGGCCAGCTTGGTGTACAATTATAAAGCTTTCTTCAGAGTTAAAGTCTCAGCAGCACGCCTGTAACAAAGCTAGCTGTGTACCGCTGTGTCTGGAACTGCTTCTCCTCTTCTCACTTGTGAAGACGAGGGTCGACAGAGGCCATTTAATGAACTGTGCTGGCCTGTGTGCGACTTAAGAACAATTCAAAATATTCTTCAGAGTTCCATCAAGTCAACCTATTAAGCAAATACAAATCAAAGCGTCTGCCAAACCCATAAATTACCGTTTTTCTGAGCTTGAGTGTTATTTTTAGCACTGCATGAGTGACGTCAGTGAAATAAGTCAAAGTGCACCAAGCAAATGTTTCACTAACAGTGAGGCACCGTGCCAGAACAGTGATGCATCACACACTCCTCAAAGTCCCAGGATGTGTCATAAGCAGCTTACAGCATATGATGAGATTCACAGCTATGTTTTAAAGGAAAATTCATGTCATAAAAGGTCACTTTTATCACCCAATTCGAGCATAGAACATTTTCTTTCCTGCCAGGGAGCCTCAGCAAGCTTTTATTCTGTTCCCAGATAGTCTTCAGGCATATCTTTGATGAGAAAAACATTGATAACCAAGTTAGAATATCAAACCTTTCTTCCCTATGTGATTCAGCCGCCCCCATACCAGCATCTCAACAGAGCGCTCAGTGAAGGTCACAAGCCACTTCCGGAAATGGGCGACTTCCTCTTGACTGTCTCCGAGTACAAGCTCAGAGTTTGTTCTTTCAAAGCCGCCAATGTATCACATGTATGCATGAGTTTAGTTATATGCAGTATTTACAACCTCAATAATGTAAATATGTCTCTTGCGATGCGTTTTGCATGTTAGAGTTATACATGTGGTTGTTAAGGCATGAGTTATGAAACTATTGTAAGTAGGAGAAGAGTTTGCATTCACAGAGACTTCCTCTTAACACACAAAAGGCTTCACGAAGTAGCAGGGGGAAAAGAAATAGCAAACATAATGTCAGCGAGATGTGTAGCAGCACAGAGGCTTTGAAGTTTGAACAACACGATGAAACAGACCATACATGTAAGAGTAATACATGAAGTGGCGCAAATGAAGAGAAACTCAACTGTGAATTTCCATAAAGGATACGAAACAGAGCTTTTAATAAGATTGTGTACTTGTTTTAGAAACTGAAACTCACCAAGATGACGATGTGTAATCCTGTTGAATTCAATATTATCAATTCAACAATAGTTTTATACAATCAGAATCAGAGCAGTGAAGGCTCACAACCTTTCACAACTCCACATGAGGAAAAATAGGACAATTACGAGCATAAATATAAAAACGTGTCGTGCATGGTTGTGTTTAGGTGCCGCATCACAGGCCGCCACCATGGGATTAGTGTTGGACACCAACCATTCGTCAATAGTGCACAAAATAAAACGTGCTCTTCTCAGATGTGAGGATTGTCTGCTTTCCTTCGTGTTATTTATTTTCCTTATTCATTTGGTGTCGTTTTGTTTCTTTCCGTTAACCGTCAAGTGGGAAATAAGTATTTATTTTTTTGTGTTTCTCTTAGTATCCTAAGATACTTTTATGTTTGGCTGTGGAAAAAAAAAATATATATTATTATGAAGGGCAGACCATCTATTTGTATTTAATTGGTTTTTTTAGAAAGGGGAAGGTCACATAAGATTTTATCGCTCAATGGTGGAGTCATGTTTTGTGGCAATTATTGTACATTTGGTTTTGCGTACCATGAGCGGGACAAATAAAAATGAAATGAAATGCCTTTGTAAAGTGAACATCTTTGGGAGATTTGGACTTTAAAATTCTATTAACTAAAAAGTTAGGCCTTATAAATGTGTGATAACTGTAAGGTTAGAAGCGCCCGGTCTCTTCACCTCCAACATTATTGAAATGCCACCATGCTTCCATTTTGGCCAGTAACTCAGAGTATGTATCAGAAATACTTTATTTATCACAGGAGAATTTTATATTCGTGTGCCAGCCCCGATTCCATATTTTAGGTGTTTATTATCTTCGATTAGCCAATCCTGACTGCTTTTATGCGAATACTGTTTTAACTTCTCAGAAAGAGGCCATGTTGTTGTGTTGAGCACACACTTCCCTGTATGGTATTTGAATGTTCCACACACCAGCGTCACTGTCTGTGAGAACATCTGCGATTGGTCCTAAAATATCACATGACGAACTTCTCCTCCGCTGACTCCGTCTACATGTTGAAAGTACCAGATAAAGTAAAAACGCCTCAGCCTCCGTCACTAGAGTCAGTTTTGTTACATTTTGGTCATCAACTTCCTGTTTCCCTTGCTCACAATTGCCACATTATTCCTCTGAAACAACACAGAGCTAAAGTGGATGATTACACAAATCTTTAACCCTTCGATATCATTAAACAGGTTCCTATTTCAGTCGAACGGTCTTCCACTGCTGCATGGCTGACATGAAGGAGCCGCAGACATGCCATCTGTTTACTTAGGGTCATAAGGCTGCTTCTAAAATAGCAGTCTAAAATAAAGTGGTTAAAACTCAGATCTTCGCTTGGTCTATAGTTCTTTTACTGTAATACAGGTCGTAGGTTCAGGGTGATGATTTTAAGGTGTGACTGCTCAAGTTATTTTGGCCACAAACATGACATTTAAAAACTGCACATACACCAGAATGTGTGTGTCTAGTTCCTCCACCCAACACCTATTTACTTCACACAGTATGTTCTGTTTGCAGAAGTTACAGAAGCTAACAATGTGTTGGAAGTCAAATCAAGCCGAATGAGGACCTTTTTAGGATTTGTAATTAACTGGTAATCCTTCACAAGTACAATAAAAGCAAAGATTGAAAAATATGAGGGAAAAGAAACAACAAAGAATATTTAACTATGATAGGCTCAGGGGTTGGGAGGCTGTGGCTCAGTGGATAGTGCACTGATATTCGAATCAGAGGATAGCAAGTTCGAGTCCCACTGCAGTCAGCATGTCGTTGTGTCCCTGGGACACTTCACATCTTAGACGCTTTTATTCAAAGCGACTTACATGGGCAATCCCCACAGGAGCCATTTGGGGTGAAGAGTCTCAGGGACACAACGACATGCTGACTGCAGTGGGGCTCGAACTTGCTTTCCCCTGATTCGAAGATCAGCGCACTAAGCCACTGCGCCACACACCTCACCCCAAATGGCTCCTGTGGGGATCGCTCACAGTACTGAATGTATCTAAGTAGCTGTGGATAAAAGCATCTAACAAGTGAAATGTAATGTAATGATACAAGGAAGTCCCCTTTTCACAAGTGCAATCGGCAACGTCAGCGAACACATAGTAGATTGTAAGGCCAATCATTAAATAGGAGCAGGTTCCCAGGGAATACATGGAAAACAGGCAAAGACATAACGTGACAACAAGGCCTGGCCATGGAAAGTTCTCATTTGGTTATTCATCTCAAAGCAGGAGGTAAAGTTTGCTCGCTGGACATAAGCAGAGAGTTCTTTTAAAAGGTTAGGCCATTGAGGATGCTGATAAGGTTTGGTGGGAATTGGGGAGTGTTATTCAGCTCAGGTTGAATCAGACTAAACTATATTTTTAACTGGATTACATTACCAACTAAATAAAGAAATGCATTGTATGTACAGTATGTTCATACATTTAACGCCAATGCTTTATTTGACGTGTCAAATGTTAAATGTGATGGGTATTAACATGACAAAGATGTGTTTTTAATGGTATTGGAAACTCATGTTTGTGTTGGCGCAAAACATGTCCATCCTATTCTCACGTATTACCCTATCGATGTAATAACTACAATGCCATAAGCTCCAGAGAGGAAAGTCCCACCAAATGAATACACCAAACTCAAAAACATCAAGTGTCCCGTGTTGTATTTAAGGTACTATGTGTCCTTGGGCAAGACACTTCACCTGAACTTGCTCCTGTGGGTATTATCCACAGTGACCATTGCATGTATAAATAAAAAATATGTGTAATGTGTATCTGTAAAGCGCTTTGAGCACTGGAAAAAGCGCTATAATAAATGTAAGGAATTATTATTATTATTATTATTATTATTATTATTATTATTATTATCTGTATTATTCACAGAGATGGAAGAAGTACTCAGATCTTGTACTTGAGTAAAAGTAGAAGTACCAGAGTGTAGGAATACTCTGTTAGAAGTAAAAGTCCTGCATTCAAAATGTTACTTAGGAGTACAAAAGTATTAGCATGAAAATGGAATTAAAGTACCAACAGTAAAAGTAGTCATTGTGCAGATTGGTCCATTTCAGAAGAATATATATGATATGTTTTATAATGATTGATCAGTAAAGTGTTCTCAGAGCTGGTGAAGGTGCAGCTAGTCTGAAGTACTTTGTAGACTGCAGGGTAGCTTGTGGATTTACTCCAGGTGGAACTAAAGTCTGATTCAACACTTGATTATATTTCACATCATTAATCCACATCTGTGAAGTAACTAAAGGTATTAAATACATGTAGTGGAGGCAAAGTACACCATGTACCTCTGAATTGTAGTAGAGTAGAAATACAAAGCAACATAAACTGGAAATACTCAAGTAAAGCACAAGCATCTCATAATTGTTACTTTACACCACTGATGATTTGCTTATCTTATTGTTGCTTTGTCTCCACAGCTATAACAGCAGACACACGCTGATTATTCTGCTTCATTATTATGTTATCTCTCAGAGAGTACAAGTACATCATCAGTGCTAGATGTGAGTCTGCAAATATAACCAACCACAGTCCCTCATGTTGTCTGCAGCGGTTCATTAGAGAAGGAGCTGCAGTCTGGAACAACACAGCCCGATGACCTCAGACAGCTTTTCAGTAGATAAGAAGGCTTCATTTTGGAGATACTGTATCCGTCTAGCTTTGGCTTACTTAGCAAAACTGCTCCGAGTCATTTCTAAATTCCAGTCTCTTATTTCACTCAATTCAGAAAAATGAAACAAGTAATCGATCTCAGGGGTTTATCACGACACTCTGAGACTTCTGCTGCTGAGTATTTCACATCTTTTGTTACATGATGGGACACAATTTTGAGGCCCGCTACACACACAGAAAAGTCTTTTGTGGGCGAAGAGGCTGTTGAAACCACCGGGTTTGATAATGTGGGAGTCATTGACAACACCAACAATGGGAAGGCACGTTATGACTATAGATGATGTGATCAGGTAGAAGCTACACAGTCGGGCTGAGATGTGAGGCCGTACAGAACTTCAATTAAAACTGTGCCTGTGGCCATAAGCACCGTGGCAAGATGACAAAGATTGGTTTCATAAAAGCATACATGTTATTTTCTGCAGTCCATATAGGAAATCTATGTATTGAGATGCAACGCCTCGATGTTGCACATTTCTCTTGTTTCTGGTTCTAAAAGAGAAGTGCTTCTGTGGCTCAAATGTTGTGACATCATGCCAAATACTGCTTCAATCATATCTTAACCATCTACAATCGTCCAAACAATATTTAAGCATGAATGGTTCAACTGCCCCTCAACAGCAAGCAGACAACACATTGTCATTTTTTTTTTATAGGATTACATAATCCATAGACTACATTCACAAGCCAGCGATCCTTGTTTCCTGGCAACTTCTTCTCTCAAGGATGAATGAAAAAAAGTGTAGAGCCGGAGCACGTAGGAATGCCCATTCTGTTGCATTGGTGTGGAGTCAATGAAGTCGGCTACAGAAGCTCAACAGAATACTAATTGTGCTTTTTTTAATGCTTTCGGAGTCAATTTGTGTTTATTTATTTGTAGACTACATTCATATTCAGCTATTAGTGATATTGCAGATAATAACAAAACAAAATATGATTTGTTTTACAGTATGTTAAACTACATGACTGTAATATAAAGTTCACAATGATCTGAATAAGTCAGGGTTAGGCATTTGGTATCAAAACAGCGTACTAGTAATAGCATGTTATTATGACTTTAGTTGTACAGTATTATTTGACACTAAAGGGGAAACCAAAGTCATGACGATGGCTAAAAAAATATGCATACTGCATTCATATTCAGCTATATGTAATATTGCAGATAATAACTATAATAACAACACAATAGTATTTGTTTTACAGTATGTTAAACATGACTGTACAATTAGGTTCACTATCAACAACATTAAACTGCAGCTTTAACATGAAAGCTAGTACTTGAGGTGCATTTGGCAGCAATACATACTTGTTGTACTTCAAATGAACCACATTTGCATTGTTTTCAATCACAATAATCTGCATTTTGAATCAAAACAGCGTAGCCTACTAGTAAGAGCATTGTATTATGACTTTAGTTGTATTTGACACTAAAAGGGAAACCAAAGTCATGACGATGGCTAAAAAAAACACAAAATGGTCAATCAATAATATTGCATAAGCCTGCTGTGATACAGGCAGGGTAAAAGCTACAGTTCAATAAAAGTGAACATGTAAACAACATGCATCTCAGAGCAGAGGTGTAGCATCTCTACCAGCTGCTGAGGACACTGACACACAGACCAGAGGAAACTTTGGCTACAGACTGACTGTGAGGGATGCTATGAGAGTGTGTGTCTCGGGACAGTACTCACGCCCTGGTCTTGGGGAAGCCCATGGACAGCAGCACGTCCAGAGTGGTCCCATGTTTGACGGTGCTCGGCCGGCTCTGGCGCTGCCTCCGCGGCGTCACTTTGGCGTACAGTTCCTCTTTAGCTGCCATAACTCACTGCTCCATCGGCATGTCAGGTCCTCGGCTCCTGATGTATTTTCATTTAATTAAAAAAAGAATAATAAAAAAGAAGGATGAAAGCGGCTTAAACCAGGGTTAGTTGTGAAAGGCGGAAACACGCAGGAAACCTTCGGAGGAAACGAGCATTTTTCTGGGTTTGACAAATGCTCCGAGCTGGATCAAGCTGCCTCCTGATGGTTCGCACATAAAGTCAAAACCATCAGCAGGGGGGTCAGCCATGGGAAGTCACTCCTGCTCTCTCAGCTGTGCCCCCGATACACAGTCCCCGGCCGAGGTGAACATGTCTGATTTCACCTCGTCCGTAGTTCCGATTAATTAAAAATCAGATGCTGTATGAGCTCTCTTTTCCACACGATGTGTTATTTATGAATGGGTCCTGAGAGCGGAGCAGCAGGCTGTAAAATATTGCAGCTTCAACTGTGCGGCCCCCTTAGTTAAAGGGACAGTACACAGATGTGTGAGGGGACCGGAAGTCCTGTACATTAAGATCTCATGCTGAACAAGAACTAAACTGAGCAACACACCCACACCCAAGCGCTGTGTGTACTATCGTGTAGATGAGGTAGTATGATGAAAAATGTCGAGGTAGGGCCATACGATGGAAAAAGTTAGTCACACTTCCTGTCTGGAAAGTGGGTGTCGACACTGCGCGCATGCGCAGTGAACGATTAGGAGAAAAAAAAACGCCATCCTCAGTTGCCTTAGCAACTTGGATGGCAAACTCTGTAAACACAAAAAAATAACGTAATTTTTGTCCAATTTATTATCCTCTTTACTCAACCATATAAGTATATGTGTATGTGGCTTGGTAAACAAACTAGTAACGTTATTGTTAGGCTATGTAAGTTACTACTGAGCTGCATTGGCTCTTTCGGCTGTAACAAATACCCCTCTGTGGGACGAATAAAGGTAGGCCTATTATGATTCTGATATAGGCCTACATTTGGTTTGAGTGAATAACTCAAGATCATATGTCACAAGATGTTTCATTGAATAGATGCGAGTCTTCACCACTCATTACTCATGTCTGTAAAATCATCTTCACAAAAATAGAAGTAGCAAGATAAGCAATTTATAGCCTACTGTAGCTCAAATGTCTTTATGAAAAGTTAAATATAACCTACTATAAACATGACAGTAGACACAATTTAGAAAATATAGTGTTTTAAATGTGAATATTGTAACTGAAAGATGATATATTGATGGTCCGACATGATCGTACCACTAAAACACATGATCTGAGAATTAAAAAAATGTCAAGGGTAACAAATAATATAATCTTTGTGCATGGAGACAGAACTAATATTAGGACCATCGTCTCACAAGAGTTTGGGTAATTTATCGTTGGTATAAGGCAAGAGGCCTTGCAAACAGGCAGGTCATTATTTAAAAACTTTAACACATCATCAACTTCCACTCAACAGGAAGGTTGATGTCTGTTTGTTTCAACAGGAAGTTGACTGAAGTGTCAGTCTACACCCTGATAAATACTAATTAGTTGAGCAAAAAAAAAGTTTAAAATACTTACAAATCAGACACCAAGACCAGACAAATATAATACAAGTTTAACTAGAAATGGGAATGTGCATCTAAATGGTTAATGACTAAAAGCAGTAGTAGTATAGTTTCAAGTTAATGTAAGGAAGCACAGGGATAAGATGATTTTAAATTACAACTGTAAAAACTGTTTAGTTATTTACAAGAAAAACAAACTTTAATAGAAAAACAATATTGTACATTAGAGAAGTTTGTGTAAAAAGATAACGCAAACACACAGAAACACAATCCAAACATAGATGGTCAATCGTTTGAGGCTGAAACAGGTCACAAGTAGCCACGAGTCATTTCATTAAAACAACCTATAAAATAATTAAAGCGGTCTGAAAACCTACATTTGCTAAATGATGTCCTATAACCTGGAAGCATGCGAGACAATAAAGCACACAGTCCAATTCAACTCACAAACAATCACAATGGTGGGTAAAAAAACTGTCATTTAGGAGCTAATAAAATGACAGACATCACTAAAAACTTCAGAAAAGTCCCATGCTGAGAGACATTTAAAACAAAGGTTATCTCCCATTTGAAGACTATACCACGAACGACGACTTCTGTTTGAATTCCCCCTAAAAACAGACATATAAAAAACATCAGAACTAGAACATTCCTCCTGCAAATGTCCTCAACTTAACAGACAGACGTGATTGAGTTATAAATCTTTTGAACAATGCTCATACTTACATCTTCATCATCACCACCACCACCGTCGCCAGAATGCAAAGACGTCGGCTGGTACACCACGCTGGGCTTTGGTTTGCTGCAGGGAGAATTTAAATACTAATTTGAAGCTCATCACAAGAGACATAATTATAAAATAAAATACAAATAAAAGTGGGATCTGCATTTCATTCATCACAGATCCTGTAACATCAAACATCATCGCTCTACTTCTTCTGCAGTTGAAGCCACTGATCTTTGCATGTTAAGTATTTATTCAAAATCAGAAATGTGGTTTTGAGGATCAAGATATATCAATATTTGTATTCAACCCGAATTGGGAAATAGTTTTGTTACAGCAGCATTGTTAACAAGAATTACACAAGTTGAAAATATAAAAAATGTAATAAAATACAATTAAAATATATACATATCCACAGTATATGGAAGTACATTTGTCTCATTATTATCAATGTGTTATTTATGGAATTTGTTTGTGTATTTGCAGATATCTTTGTGAGTTTACACATGTTTTCTTTGCATTTGTGGAAGGTGTTTTACATTTACAGATGACCCATTTTAGACAGATTATTGAGCTGTTCACACAAATAACATTGAAACGAATCTACCTCCATAAGACTAGAGAAGACAAAAATCAATCGAGTATCAAAAAACATTTTTCTACTGATTGTGATGTTTATAGATTATCTCCTAAAATCTACTAGAAAGTAACAACAAAAAGGGGGGGGGGAATCCTCTTACCTCTCTGCCTTCTCTGTAAAGGAAAGAATGAGAAAAACATCAGTGGGATAAAGTACTTTGTTTATATTGTAAATATACAAATGATATGCAATACTCTGCTTATTTTATCGTTGTAAATGACAGGTAGTATTGTCTCCCAGAAAATGATTAATATTTAAAATGTTGTATTGGACATCCAGTATTAGGCTTCTATTATATTCTGTGGATTTTGAGTTGCATAGCATGGCTAAACATTAGCTCAGTCTGTAGGGAACAAAAAGGGTCTCCATCTTAAGTACTGATTGGAGCAAAAACAAAATGGAGTTAATAACGATATGAATAATAAGTCAAATATGGAGCGCCCCAACTGCTCCCCTGGCACTATTTCAATTAACTCTGTGCTGACTATGTGTGGGAGCTGAGAAACATCTTCAACTTGTGAAAAGAGGGAACAACTTTTCAGATGTGAACAGTTTCTGGTAATGTCAACGCTGAATGTCAGAATATTGATGATCACAGATATACTATAATTAGTGTTTATAATGTGGAAAACTCACTGGGAAGGTATCCTTTCTTGTGGGCATACCAAATGCCAAGTCCCAGCAGCAGCAGGAGCAGCAGAGCCACAATAACCCCGGCCACAATTCCTCCAGTGTTCCTGTCACCTTGAAGAGAAACATCACATTTTATATTGCATTAGCTGAATTACAGTCAAAGAATGTGGAGTGTTTAAAATGTAATAATTGAAACAGTTGCAGCACCCAAATGATAAAAGAAAACTGACAGCTGTTTCTAAATGATGAGTGTCTGTTGGTTCCTTCAAAGCAGCTAAACCTGTTCATAAACCTTTAAATAGCATGCTGCACAGGCTGAGACTAGTTAGAAATGACTGTCTTTAATAAGTAAGTTCCGCATGTTTTTTTAAGAGGACATAATAGGATCATTTTCAGGTTCATATTTGTATTGTGTGCCTCTGTGGCATGTTAACGCGTTTAATGTTCAAAAAGCTCTTTATTTTTCCCATACTGCCTGTGCTGCAGCACCTCTTTTCACCCTCTGTCTGAAACCAGAGCCCAGTCTGCTCTGATTGGTTAGCTGGCCGGCTCTGCTATTATTGGTCAACCGCTTAGAGATGTCCCGCCCCTTAGCTTAATAGGGCCTCTCGGAAGAACAAAAAGCACTTACGGACTTCCATTTTCAGGCCTTTGCAGCGCTGCGGAGCACCAGCATCGTTGACAGCCTCACAGTAGTAATGTCCGGAGTCCATCTTGGTTACAGCAGGATACTCCTGAAGCGGCAACAGGGTACATCTTTCATTTTAAAGGCCATAGGGACCACAGCTTTCGATGTAAATATTCTGCCAAGTAACAGGTTGAAGCTCACCAGGTTGCCGCTGGTTGCACTCAGCTTGTAAGTGGCGTTTCGGAAGCCAGCTATCTTGCTGGGATCAACGGGCATAAGGATGTTGTCTTTGTACCACTTGTACGTGGGGGGGGGGGAGCCGTCTCCATCATGGCAGGTCAACATGGCCACCTTGCCCGTCGTCACTGAGGACGGGATCCGACACATGGGCGGAGATGGAGGCACTGCGGGAAACAGTCAGTTCAGCTGGTCTCCATGTACAGTAATACACAACCTGCATCAGTCAGAGGTGGAAGAAGTACTCGGGTACTTTACTTACTAAATTGTTAAAATACTTTTTTACAAGTGACAGTCCTGCATACAAAATCTTACTAAAGTAAAAGTAGTCCCGACAATTTCACGTTCATACATTTGAAATGATTGTATCATGAATATTGATTATCTATACATCTTTACATCTTAACCTATAATTATGTGTCTATGTTACTTCATTATTTGATTTATATTTTGAATGAGCTAATATTCTGAATCTGTAAAATCAAATCAAGTTTTATTTATATAGCACATTTAAAAGTGATTTTTGGTCGAGCCAAAGTGCTCTAGCCTACATGTAATAAAATCACTTTACTACAATCACAATAAAAGACAATAATTTACAACAGAACTATAGAAAACAAAAACACATGCTCCGCTCTGACTAGAAGGCCAGGGAGAAGAAGTGAGTTTTTAGTGAGGATTTAAAAACCCTCTGGGCCGACCTCACATGGAGGGGCAGACTGTTCCAGAGCCTGGGGCCAGCTGCTGCGAAGGCTCTGTGCCTTCTGGTTTTGAGCCTGGTCTTGGGCACTAGCAGCAGCAGCTGGTCAGCAGACCTTAAAGCTCTGGCTGGGGTGTAGCGATGGAGGAGTTCGGCTACATAGGCCGGAGCCAGCCCATTTAGGGCTTTGAAAACAAATAAAAGGATTTTAAAATCAATTCGGAACCGAATTGGAAGCCAGTGCAGTGAGGCCAGAATTGGGGTGATGTGGTCACGCTTTTTGTGGCCAGTCAGAAGACGTGCAGCTGCGTTCTGAACTAGCTGCAGGCGTCTCATTGAGGCCTGGTCCATACCCACATACAGAGCGTTGCAATAGTCCGGTCTCGAGGTAACAAAGGCGTTAATAACCCTTTCTAGGTCTTTAAAAAGATAAATACGACTTGGTCTTGGCCAATAGTCTTATTTAAAAAAAAGCAGGACTTGACTACGGTGCTGACCTGCTTGTCCAATTGAAAAGTCCTAGTGAAGGTCACTCCAAGGTTCATGACAGAGGGGAAGATGTTTTCAAAATAACAAAAGCTGTCAGATAAATGTAGTGGAGTAAAACATATATTATTGTCTTCCATTTCGTAGTGGAGTAAAAAAACATGGGTAAAGTACCTCAACTTTTTTTTAAAAGTAGAGTACTTGTACATGTACTTAGTTCAATTCCACCACTGATTACAGTAGATACACTTTAGAACTTAAATAACAACATTAGTACAATACGATACGATTCGAAAATGGGTTGACTTTCAATATTTTCGCTGATTATCGATTTGTGTAAACGTTTTTAGTTTAAAGCAAGGGAAAAACACTCTACATGGAGTATTGCAATACTGTAGTCCACTCAGATGCAAAAAATAGGGAACATTTTATTGTAAAAATGTGAGTCGAAGTAGAGTAGAAATGTTTGAATGTAACTAGAAAAGGATCCTTACCCATCACAGTCAGCTGCACCCGGACTTCCCCAAACTGGCCTTCGCCGGCGGACACTTCGCAGTCGTACACTCCGTTATCTTTACGGGTCACTTTGCTGATTCTCAGGTTATTGCCGTACATGGTCACTCGGCCGGCGTACGGCTCTGTGGGCGAATGGAAGTGTTACACGGACTGACGGACATTTAAAATGTCTTGCCAACACATTTTGGGGAATTGCTTTTTTAGCCAACAACCAATTGTGTCCCCTTATGTGTGTGCAATTCCATAATGCAAATGTTTCCTTCACTGATTACATAAACATAAACCTCAGTAGCTTCAAATGTAAAAATCTAATAATATTCAGAACCACCCTTTCCTATTTACAAAGCCAGGTCTGCGTATTAACACCAGAATTGTATCAGCATACACAGAATGAACAGATAAGGAAGTACTCGCTGAATTTGACAAAAATGTGGATAACAATCACAACCTTAAAATATATCTTAATATATATTCAAATGATGGAGTACTTACGACTCAATGATGACAAAATGACAAAGATGAAAGGATAACAACCACCGGCAGAATGGATTTAGAAAATACACTCATATTACCCCACACTGTACAGGCTAAAATAACAACAGTGTTTTATAATTATAGCGAAATAATATGCGTGTTTTTAAAGAATAACTTTTTGGGATGTTTTGAAGAAGGATTGAGATATATGGGTGTGTTTATAAAAAATCTGACTAGATACTGCCCGCTTTGAAAAGACTAGACTCCCGTCTTTCTTGACCCCACTTTACACCAAACTTCATTGAAGTCTAGAAAAGCTTGATTCATTATATACCAGTGGGGAACCGTGTCAATCACAACTGGACCTTCTGTAGACACACACACCCTCCGCCGCGGCGTTATAATGTCCGTCTTTTCACTGAATTGTCGTCTTGAAAAGGGTACTCACAACAATTCTGCATCAACTTCACCTGTTGCACTTGTCATTTCAACGTTAAAAACAATAAAACGGCATGAATTGCTTCGTCGCATTCATCTAGGTCCTCTGTCTCGAGCCAGTTAACTAGCGGGCCTTCTACAGTACCCTGGAACCGAGGGGAACTCTGGAGGAATATGCCCATTGGCTACAAATCAATATATGATTGGTTGATCAAACTGTCAGTCCAAACGTACGCTCTCATTCAGTGCAACGGCCAGGGCATTCGATCAAGGATGTAGAATACCTTGGTTGAAGGATGTTCTACCCAGAGACCCAGAACAAGATCTGATTGGTTGCTTTCTTTTCTAACACAAAACCACTGAAATGCGTAGTGCATGGTCCGAGAAGGACAAACAAATCAACGTAACACTGTAATATTACAGATCAACAACACAGATACCATTCTCATTTAATATACATTTTATTTATATAATTAAATCGAATTTTTGTTTGTTTTATCTGAGTGTTCCAGGGTATTCTCTGAATACCTTGAAGGCCCTGACGGTTCTCCACTGTTTATATATATAGTATTCTTACTCAAAAGAGAGTAAACAACAAACAAATAAACATAACATGTACTTTGTGAAAAGTCATTAGTCAATATGCTCTAAAAAAAGACACAAATAAAGATTGTAAATGTACTCACGTGTTGGTTTCCCATCAAACACCACATATGTCTGTGAGCCTTTTATGTCTTTAAATTTCCACTCGACCCTGGCGCTGGAACCGAAGTCGGCTGAATACGAGCATGTGAGGTCCGTCCCTGGAAAAACACAATTCACAATTACGTTTAAGTCATAAGCAATAAAAAGGTAATATTTGTAAATGGATGTCTGACTCACCTTCATTCTCTTTGACCCGCACATTGTTGTTGGTGGTGGTGACTGAAAAGCTTCTCACACCTGGACACAGAGATTCAAAGGAAACATGTCATCAGACAATGAAGTCACATGTGACCATAATGCATCCCAGGAAATGTGCCAAAGTGATCAGTGGACTATACAAACATATTGTATGTAAAGGTATTATTTTTACACATTTAAAAATGACTGATTCAGTTCTATAGTTTTTATTGCCACGAAAGACTTGGCAGACGTTCATCAGCACATTTTAAGCCGAGTCTAAATTCTCACTTCCTGTAAACACAGCTTTGGTTTTTAGGCTGATTATGGAGTCAGTGACGGCAGAGTCTTCTCTGTGGGTTTTATCCATAGACTGGTTTTATCACCTTACTCTCCTAACATTGTTAAATGAACATGAAAAAAAAGGATACAATCATTTAAAAGGATTGGAGTAATGCAGTACACACACTATGTGGACACACCATAGGCAGTGGTGGAGTACCTTTACTTAAGTACTGTACTCAAACACAATTTAAAATATTAATAATTTAGCGACAATTTTCATTTGATGTTACTTTATCATTCTAGGGAAGCTGTGGCTCAGTGGGTAGTGTGCTGGACTTTGAATCAGGGGATAGCAAGTTCGAGTCCCACTGCATGTCGTTGTGTCCCTGAGACACTTCACCCCAAATGGCTCCCGTGGGGATTGCCCACAGTACTGAATGTATGTAAGTCGCTTTGGATAAAAGGGTCTAACAACTCAAGTGACATGAAATTCTTATTCATGACATTTTAGAGGCAAGTATTCTACTTTTTCCTCCATTACATTTACTGTATCCGACAGCTTTATTTACTTTACAGATTGAGATAATTAGCCAATACAAATTATAAATAGCAACTACATATAATTATAGGTTCAAATATCCAGCAGCAGTATGTCATTAAAATTAGCTCCACGAATGCGCCTAACAGGTCACTTTGTTTCCCCCCCGGTACTTTTGAATGCTAATACTTTTGTACGTTTACTCAAGTAAGAGTTTGAATGCAGCTTGTAACAGCGTATATTTCGCAACATTACTGCTGCTTTTACTCAAGTATCATATCCGAGTACTTCTTCCACCAATCAGCTGAAACTCATCTGCCATACAGTTTATCTTTATGATGCCTATCAATCAATCTGAAAGTGGATTATTGTGGCAGTAATGCAATTCAAACTGTTTCAAGCACTGCATTTAAAATACAAGAGCTTCTCAATAGCTCCACATTAATAATACAAGTATATTAAGCATCCAGTTTATAGCAGCATTGCCTGCAAACAGGTTTAGGTCACATGATTAATAATGAGAGGTGGTTGTTTAACAAAGGGAAAGTATCCATTTACAGAATAAATCAGCAAAAACTGAACCTTCGGATATGGATAATATGAATTATTAATAACTATTGTTTTATTATTTAAACAGTATTATTATCATCATCGTGGTTTCTGCCTTTTTATAGATTTAAAAAAGCCCCAAACACAAGATTTGAGAACGCGATGTATTAACTGAGCTTGGCTAGGGTAAAACATCTACCACAGCAATAAATATAAAGTGTGCAGTCAAATCTCAGAGGCCAAGAGTATTTTGTGAAAGACTCAAACACTCAGAGAGCATGCTCACAAGCCTTTAGGGTGTGGGAGAAAAAATAGTGACACATTCCTGTCCGCTGAGCCAGAAGACTTCCGGAGAAACCATCAACAGTCGGGTTGAAACTGGGTCTTTCGAGGCTCAGTAGGGCAGCGGAGACACCTGACTATTAAAGGCCGCCTGTCACATAACATTAGCATCCATTACCCCACACTGACATTACTTTAAGTGTTGAGTTACATGATTACCACCTTTTGGTCAGACATGTCTGTAAGCTCCAACTACAGCCAGTTAATCATTAACTGTGTGTGGGGTCATTCCTTGTAAACATCACCACATTTGACTCCAAATGGAAATCATACAAAAGGAGAGACTTGATAATTGTTTAAAGCATTTGGCATTTTTACCGTGGCTACTTAAATGACTTCCTTGTTGCCCTTCAGATGTCTCTCACTGGCGGTCTCAGCCGAGATAAGGACGCACAGTCACAGTTTTGGTTTAGATAAGCGGCGGGTGTAAAATGAAACCGGAACACTCCGTGACTTCTTTTGTTTGCATACTTAGTTTCAGGGCAGGGGAAAACACAAGTTTAAAGTATGAGAAAACATGTGTGAAGTGCTGTATAGCGTCCGTTTCATTTAGCAGACTGTACTGCAGGTGCAATGATGAGCATTACAGCAAAGGCAAACAAAAACCAGCCGGATAGCAGCTGAAAGAAATCAGAAACACCAGGTATGTCAACTGGTTTAACCACACTCTGCCTTGGTCTACAATGAAGTCCCTTGATGCCAGTCACTTGTGAACATGTAGTTTGATGAAGTGTTTAGGCAACTTTTAAGGTTCATATAACCCTGACCGAATATTGTCAGTTGTATAATGCAAACATTGCGTAACAGTTTAAATAAAAATAAACACACCCATATTAAAAACCAGGACCTAATTAGACACTAGCAGAGATGAATTAAGCACACCTGCAAAATACAGGGTAATGCAATGTTTGCTTTTTCTCCATGGCAGTTTTTTGTAAGGAATATAACAACTAATAGAGGATACGGTTGTATGCATTTTCCCCCTGGTCTACTGTATAGTGATTACTCAGTGTTTTCATTTCTACTACATAGATCTCAGAGTGTCATGAGTGATCTGTAAAAAGGTCAACTGAGCTATTTCAGTGAAGAGAAAGCTTAATGTCAGACCCTGTCTCCTGGAAATAATGCGCCATCAACCCATACATTAAATCCAAATACATTGATCATATGAGAGGGTTTGTGAAAATAAGTGTCTCACATATATATATGGAGAGAGTATACATTTAATTAAGAGACAAAAATAAAGAGATACTGCACGGACAAGTGACTGGAATAATACAAATATGGGATTTGTACACACTCCGAAGCAAGGTTGTTTTGTTTTGTTAATAAACCTTCAGGGGCCTTCACTGTTCATTATGTGGCCACTGTAAATCAAGAGTAGAATTAGGGAACCAGACATTTGTATTTAAGAGCATTCTTCCAAAAACAAGAGAACAAGAGGAACTAATGCATCTGATCTCTCTGGTTTTACAGCTCAGGGCGTAGTAAGACTCAAGATTCAAGGGTTTAATGTCATATACACAACTACGGTGAAGTTATGTTATGAATTAAACATTTGGGTCACAGGTTCCTAAACAATGCAATTACAAGACATAAAACAAATACAACAATATAATTAGTGCAAGGTTTAAGTAGTCTTATGGCCTGTGGGATAAAACTGTCTTTGAGTCTGGTGGTAAGCAGAGGTGGGAGAAGTACTCAGATATTGTACTTGAGTAAAAGTAGAAGTAGCCTACCAAAGTGTAAGAATACTTTACTTTTTTTTTTAAAAAGTCCTGCATCATGCGGATTGGTCCATTTCAGAATAATATCTGAGTACCTCAGCATTGTAGTGAGTAGAAGTTCAAAGTAGCATAATATAGAAATACTCAAGTAAAGTACAAGTACCTCAAAAGTGTACTCAAGTACAGTAGGCTACTTGAGTACATGTCATGTACTTTACACCACTGGTGGTAAGCTACATATTCTGCTTCTTTTTTTAAAAAGGGACACATATTGAAATATCCTGCAAATGATAGACTACAAAATGGGAAATCCTTGTTTAAAGTCGCTTTTGTCCAATTCACATGCAGGCGGACATGTTGTAGTGAGGACAAGCCCCGAGGTTCATTTGGGTATTCAACACATACCAAAAACATTTTATTATTTAAGGACAACATAGCCATTAGTAGGCTATAGTTGGCATTGTTGAGTTAATCTGTGCAACATTAGATTATGTTATCAAATATTTGTCTTTCCTAAAACGTGAAATAATACAACGATTTCCAAAATAACTCACCTGTTGCAGAGAGGAAGAACAAAGCCACCGAAACCAACCCGGTGGAAAACATGTCGACCAATTCGGTCCTGTTCCGCTACACGACGCCTCCCTTCTGTACTATAATCCTGGAAAAAGGAACAGAAAGTTGAAAAGAATCTTCCTTACGTCGAATAATGAACCAGACGCGTATATTTCGCAACTCTTAATTGACTGTATCGCTGTTTCTTCAGAATGTACCGTGTGCTCTTACCTGAGGAGTCCACCCAGGTGACAACAAGCTATGTAACTTCCGGTAATAGGATCCTCTCTCAGGTGCCTCGGTGACGACAGAGTGGAAAAACTGGTTTGACCAGAAGCTGTTACAAAGCACATTCACAAGCAGAGAGCCAGTGGTGTGTTTCAACACCATATTTACACAGACAGTACGGTTCAGGTCTTTGAACCCTCCCCCACTTTAAGTTTCCTCTTTATTCTTGTGGTGAGGTATTGCACACAAGAACACTGGTTTAGTTTCAAGATGTGCGATTTGGACATGTTAGTAAACTTAAGCAACTTTTTAAATTATTTGTAGACCTATGGCCCGACAGATTTTCCGACAAATATTCAGCCTTTTTTTCGTCCCTCTTTTGTGTCCTTGCCAACCCTTAGGCTTGCAAGGACCGGCAAGGACACAAAATATCTCATTACATGAAAACTCACAAAGATGATAAAGGAAATGAAAACATAAAAAGTCCTGCACCTTTGTGTATGTTTCTTTCTTAAAGCAGCAAATAAAAATCATTGCCCCCAATTACAAACAAATTGTAATTATTATTTATTTACATTTTTGTGGTGTTGTAAAACAGTTTTGAATGCAACGTTTTTTTTAAATGTATTATGATTATGTTATTGGTGGTGGGGTTTGATTGTACTGCCTATGTTCGGGATTCGAACCCACATTTGCACAGCAATAATGGTTATGGGCTCACCGTCCCTCGCCGACGGGGGACTGTCCCTTGGAGGTTTTATTCTCTCAAGTCAAGTCTCACGCATTTGGCGTGAGACACATGCATTCCACTCCATTCACACGCCACACCTTGTATTTCTCACGCAGAGATTTCTTTCCAGGGTACAGCCCACCAAGTTGCGCCGCAATTTTGTAAACAAACTAGTACAGAATCACTGTAGCCACGCATCAACCAATCAAAAGAATGTAAACTGTCGAACAGCCAATTAGAAAATAACATGGCTGTATACGGGTAGGATTTAGACCAGGGGTGGGGAACCTCCGGCCCCCGGGCCCTATACGGCCCGCGAGACAATTTGGTACGGTCCTCGAGGTAATTTATAAACAAATAAAAAATAAAATCTAGACCGCAAACAAATTAAACAAGCGAGTGCCTGTTTTTCCTGGCCAAGTTCAGGGTCCTTGAACACAACACGAGCCTAACGTGTCATCCATAGACTGTATATATAAATGGACGTAGGGTCCGTGACGTCACCCATAGGATTCTGCAGAGTTGCCGTGAAGCCCTTAGTAGGCGGAGTCGGCCACTAACGGCTCAACAGTGACGTCAGAGTTCAACTCCCGCCTTCTCCAAATAAGGGCAAAGAGGCGGAGCCGAGGCGGGACCTGCTGCCACCGAGCTGGAAGTTCCAGAGCTAGCTGAAGCTACCAAGCTAAGCTAACATGCTCCCCATCTGCACGCTGCCGTCGCATTTTACGTTTCTAAGGTAAGCGGCCTTGAAACTATTCAGCAAAACTATAAATAATAATCTAAGTTATTGAGTTTTTAGCATAATACTTCAGAATCTTAAAACCCCTTAACGTTTGTATGCAATTGTGCTAAATTCAACACTGGAATCAAGCAAATATTAATGTTTGCATGACATTAGTTATTTATATTTTGATATCACTTAACTATACGTTTAATACATTTAAGTCAAGCTAAGGTACATGTGATGGTAGCTAGTTAGTGCTCTTACCTGTGAGGCCTCCTCCATACAGCATAATAACCAGACTGTATCATTAAAACTAAGTACCAGTTCTAGATCCTTGACTTTAGACAAACAATTCAAAAGACAAAATGTATTTAAAGACCAATCTTTATTTGAAGGTGCCTCTTAACCTGAGATATTAGTTATACAGTAATAGTATTGACAATCTAAAAAAACGGAGCAACTCAACAGTCAACTTTATGTTTCTTATTTTCTAAAGCATTTATTATTTTCATTTTCCCCCTCTCATATTCAGTGTGGACGGATTGAGACAGCCTGGTGTCCAGAGAGCAGCAGAGACTTCAGGGAGAAACCTCTGTGTGATGGACGTCCTGTCTGTTGGTTTGGAGAGGACTGAGGGTCTTTCCTCTGCGAGGAGGACCAGGGCTGATGGAGGAGCCCATGCTGGGCAAAGCTGATACCAACTGCACAGGCCTAGTCTGTCACGTTATTTGACTAAATGTGTTTACTTATACATTTAATAGGTTTACACCTTCTGTCCATATGTGCTTTTTATTTAAAATATTTGATTAACTTTTGGTTCACATTTCAATAAATTGTATTTGTATCCTTTTGTCCATTATTCTTACTGAAAATGTTAGATTACACATTCACATCTGACTGAAGATTGGCCCCATTTATTTGTGATGTTGCAAACTCTGCGGTACAAGGCACAAGTGATGTGAAGCTCATAAAGTGAGGCACATAGAAATAATCAGCGGATGGAGTGTAGATGTGGAAATAGCTGCATTCGATCAGCTGACTGTTTTTACAATAAAAGTAGTTTCTTAGTGAATGTCCTGTCCTGTACTGGTCTTAAAATCTCATAATATCAGCTTTTAATGATCCTCGTGGATGTTCTTCTTGACCCTCAGAGAAGGAGAAAATGTTGTGTCTTTCAGGCATGTCCTTTCCTAACAAAAATGACAGGAAACATAAAACATATTATTGCAGAACAAGTGTGTTATTTATGAAAGCGGTGTGTTTGTGTGTTATGGGGCTGTAGATATAATTATTTTGTAATTGTAATGTTTTTATTTTATTTTAACAGTGAGCAATCAGATTATGAATGAACAGTATGAAGTTCATCAACATTGAAATATATGTTATTATCAAAATAATATTTAACTGTTACAAAACGTAGTGCAACTGTAGAAGCTTGCTCTGTTGTCTCACTGAAAGAATAACTTTTACCACGTTTTTTACAGACAATATTGAGAGATAAATAGTAGCAGTACTCACTGTGTTAAATATCTTTGCCTTCAATACATTAAATTAGAAAGCTGACAAAGTCATATTGCTAAATATCTAAATGTAACTTTTTGCATGGAAAAAACCCTCAACTTAACTGATGTGTAGGTGATCTGGTATTTAGTATTGTTTATTGGAATGTATATCAGTGTATTCAAGTCAATACTTCATTCATTTAAACCAATATCTTTCTTGATTCTTTGTACAGTATGAAAAAAGAGTCTTAGTACCTGTGCTGAAGTTCACTGCTGTGAGGAGTCCAGTTCTGTCTCTCACTCTCTGGTCCAGCCTGTCTGCATCACCTGGACACCTTAAACAAACAGATATATATATATATGTAAAGTACCATGTGTACAAACAATATAACTGATTCTCTTCTGTTGAACATGTTGGATTGTGTATTGTCCGAGTTAGGGTCCTTTTTATTTTACTGTAACTTTGGAAGTTGTGTTACCAATGCTTACTGTTTATTTGATACCCATTTGGTAATGCAATTAATAAAAACAACAAGGTTTGGGTTCGTTCTTCAGATGACTGTGACGTTAACGTGTAAGCTCAATAATGAACTCCAGCTCAACCAACCATATTGTAATATCTAAGTAATCATCTTGAAATATGACATTAATAATTGTAATATACACACATCTTATTGTGAGGTTGATTTCACATACACTACTTCGACATTAGCTTGTCTACATACTTGAGCATAGCCAATTTAAATTAACCTTAGATGCATCCAGTTCTACCTACATAATAAAATATCTCTAAGTTACAAGGATGTAACCTTATTTTATAAACCTCAAACAGAAGCCGTTTGTTCAACAGTATTATCCCACTTAACACTTGTCTATTTCGTTTTAACCTTTATATATACAGTCTATGATTTTAACTTGGAGGCTACGATTAGCATCGTTAGCACCGATGTAGCTACCACTAGCTTACATGCTAACCCAAGCCTTACCATTCATTACGTAGCTGATTAAAATCATTAACACATAAATAAAGCACTCGAATTGTACTTACCGCATTCATGCACCGTCTGTTTTAACCGCAGAGCGAGTCACAATAGTCCGATATATAAGCATGAAGAACAAACAACCACGGCCGGCTACAAGTTGTGTTTCCTGGATGAGCTGAGCAGGCAGAGTCCCTGTAGCTAGCTTCACGGAGCAGCTAGCAGAGAGACAAGAAGCTAACAGCGGCAGGCACTTGACAGAGCCGTCACTCAATGTGACCACGCCCTAATTTATGTACAAACTTTAAGACCTAATATAAATAAATGGGTCGCGTTAGAAAACAATTCACTCACAGATCCATAATCATGAAGGTGCAATCTAACTATATCGATAATATGTAAAATGTATGGAGCCAGGGGTAGAAACATGTTTTTTTCTGCTGTAAAGTTGGGCATTTTAACATGGGGGTCTATGGAAATTGCTCCTTTCTGCAGCCATCGCCTATCGGCCAATATATGAACTGCAGTGTGTGGCACTTCCGTATTGGCTTCCCGGCTCTTCCCCAGAGTTTGCCGCTTGGTGTCATCACGTGGTATATGTCTCCTCTGGGGTGCAGTTACGGAGCGTCCACACTACAGCTTCAAAAATAGCTTGGAGCTGGGCGTGTCTGGAGCTTGGGGATTTTATTCAAGCAACACGACCAACAACCAATCACATGAATCTCCCGCCCCCGACATACAAAGCAAAAAACCCCGGGGATTTTATGCGAGCAATATATATATAAACTCCCCAAATAGGCGAAAACCTACCAGTTTCCCCGCTGTCTCTGCCACCTCCCTCCATGCCTAGTTCCTCCGGTTTGTATCCCGGTAGGTGAAGAGGGTCTGGTCATACAAAACCGGGTGATTCGCTACGGCGATAGTTAGTTTCTTCTCCGACTTTTTTTGAAATATAGAAATGAACGGCGGGATATCTCTCCCAGCTTAAACGCGGTTTGATTGGCTACGGCTTCAGCTGTCAGATTTTGGGAAACGGGATTTGATTGGCTGGCGCTGGCTACTCCGGCGTCAGAAGTTGAACATCTGAATGGGCAGATTGGAGCTTTCGACGCTGTCAACGCTGTAGTGTAGACGGGCCGTTATGCCGGAGAGCACCGGAACGTCGCTCCGGGACTTCCAAAAATTGCAGTACCCATAAGGAGCCGTACACATGCCGCAGTTGTTGCGTTGCTGTGTCTTTAGTTGTAAGCCCAGTGGCGATCTGTTCATCTGTCATACTGATCACAGTCAATTACTTTGTTCTTATTAGCATCTGGTTAGCTTGCTATGCTAACACATATGAGGGTTTTTCTACAACCAGTCAGGCACATCTTTATATGATCATTATATAGTTATTTAAAAATAAGAGAATAAAGTAAACAGGTATAAATATTATATGACAGTAAAAAAAAGTTGTTATTAATAAACAAGAATACAGTTTGAAAGGGGAGTGATTTGTAAAATATCCATAAAGAAAAATAAAATCTTCTTACAGTTCTGTTTCATATGGATGTTGAGAGATGTATCCATAGATCTCCTAATGTTGCTCTCAAAGTGCACCAGATTGATGCTTTAAAAAAAAAAAATCTTTTCAGACCCCCCCACACTTAAATCATGTTCACATGGATAGGAAACTACATTTGCACAAATGTTGTGTCCAATATCTTTCTGTTTTGGTGGTCATGCCACAACCGTGCACGTGCCGTGCATGCATGTGTGAGTCATGGTAAGATATCTGGATTAAGAGGTTACTTTTTCTTTGCACAGCATGAAAGAAAGGCCAAATGAATGGGCTGTGATTTTAGTATTTTTAAGCAGAGGTCAATCATTTGTACGGCCCTCGGAGGAAGTTGGAAACATGTAAATGGCCCTTGAGAGGAAAAAGGTTCCCCACCCCTGATTTAGACATTCTGCCCTATACTTTATAGACAGGTAAGGGTTTCAACATTTTCCAGGATTTCAATACTTTGATTGAATACATTAATCAGTTCTTTACACATGGTGCTCTTTTTAGACTACCTTTCCATGGGCCGGAGGAACAGGACAAGGTCAGTGTGCAAAAAGGTACACGTCCCACCATCCGGGACGTGTTATTTACAATATCGGACAAGTAGATCTTTCAATTGACTTGTCCGGCGGACAAGTGACGTTTTTCGACCTGATTTATTGACAAATTATTGATACATTCAGTTTACAAAAGGCAGAACTCATTCGCAAATTGTACGTGTCCGACATTGTTCGTTTAGAAGTGTTAGTTTCGGTTCTGCTTGTCGATTCCTAAGGAAATGCATCTCGCCGCTTTCTGTACAGTTACGGCCCGTCTACACTACAGCGTCGAGAGCTCCAAGCAGCTCCAAGCTGCCCATTCACTTTCAATGGGGTGACGTCACGTAGCCGCGCTTTTTCGCCGAACTGAATTGTGGGTAGCAGAGCGAGGCGTCTCACGGAGCGTCCACACTACAGCTCCAAAAATAGCTTGGAGCTGGGCGTGTCTGGAGCTTGGGGATTTTATTCAAGCAACACGGCCAACAACCAATCACATGAATCTCCCGCCCCCGACATACAAAGCAAAAACCCCCGGGGGTTTTATGCGAGCAATATATATATAAACTCCCCAAACAGGCGAAAACCTACCAGTTTCTCCCACTGTCTCTGCCACCTCCCTCCATGCCTGGTTCCTCCGGTTTGTATCCCGGGAGGTGAAGAGGGTCTGGTCATACAAAACCGGGTGATTCGCTACGGCGATTGGCTGATTGGCTAGCGCTTCAGCTGTCAGATTTTGGGAAACGGGATTTGATTGGCTGGCGCTGGCTACTCCGGCGTCCAGGCGACCAGAAGTTGAACAATGTTCAACTTCTGGTCGCCTGGGTCGCCTGAGACGCCTCGCTCTGCTACCCACAATTCAGTTCGGCGAAAAAGCGCGGCTACGTGACGTCACCCCATTGAAAGTGAATGGGCAGCTTGGAGCAGCTTGGAGCAGCTTGGAGCTTTCGACGCTGTAGTGTAGACGGGCCGTCAGGCGACCCAGGCGACCAGAAGTTGAACATTGTTCAACTTCTGGTCGCCTGGACGCCGGAGTAGCCAGCGCCAGCCAATCAAATCCCGTTTCCCAAAATCTGACAGCTGAAGCGCTAGCCAATCAAACCGCGTCTAAGCTGGGAGAGATATCCCGCCGTTCATTTCTATATTTCAAAAAAAGTCGGAGGAGAAACTAACTATCGCCATAGCAAATCACCCGGTTTTGTATGACCAGACCCTCTTCACCTCCCGGGATACAAACCGGAGGAACCAGGCATGGAGGGAGGTGGCAGAGACAGTGGGGGAAACTGGTAGGTTTTCGCCTGTTTGGGGAGTTTATATATATATTGCTCGCATAAAATCCCCGGGGGTTTTTGCTTTGTATGTCGGGGGCGGGAGATTCATGTGATTGGTTGTTGGCCGTGTTGCTTGAATAAAATCCCCAAGCTCCAGACACGCCCAGCTCCAAGCTATTTTTGGAGCTGTAGTGTGGACGCTCCGTTAGACGGGGGCGGAGCGGGGCGGGAAGTGTAGCACAGTGGCAGGCTTGGGAAGCAACACTCGGTTCCGAGTAGGAACAAATAACAATTTTTCCGGTACCGGGATTAATAAGAGTTGTGAGGACAGGAGGCGAGGCCGAGCCCCGCGGACTGCAGCTCTCTCTATGCTCCGTATCAGCTGATCGCGCTGCTCCGTGCGGCTCAGCGTCTCTCTCTCTCTCTCTCTCTCTCTCTCTCTCTCTCTCTCTCTCTCTCTCTCTCTCTCTCTCTCTCTCTCTCTCTCTCTCTCTCTCTCTCTTTCTACACACAGCGGATCCGCTGCCCGTTTAACAGCCTCATCTTTGTCAAACTTTCTTATGTTCTTTCTCTAACACGTAATGAAGGTTATTAAGCGTTTTAACTCCTGTGTTGTTAATATTAACCACCATTTCAAGCAGCCTCCCTGTCTGTCCTCGCGCTGTCCTCACATCCCCGGACCCTCGGAGGAGCAGGATGTCAGTATTGTTTATGAAGCAGGGTATAGAAAGTACATTATGGAAATGAAAATACTATTTCTTTACTTTTACAAACAGTGAGCAGCTGCAGTATGTGTATTGCAGGACGTGTGTAAGCGTGCAAGCGTCTTTGCGTTGTAGAAAAGCGCTAGGCCTATAGGCTATAAATATAATGTATTATTATTATTATTATTATTAGGTTATGTCCTATGTGTGGTTGGACTCTGTCTCACAGGCAGTGTAACATCAGAGGAGACTGGGCCAATTGTACATTCTCAAACTGCACCACTTAGAACTAACTAAACAATGCAGAGATTATTTTTATATAATTGTATTCAATAACCGTAAGAAATTAAACAGTATGTGATTTGTAAATAGGAATACAGATTTGACTTAATGTTTTCATAACTATATTTTTCTCCCAGTTTGTCATGGGACTTATTTTTACCCTCTCAAAGAACCGGAACCGAAAATAACCGGAATCGAAAAGCAGAACCGGAATCGTTAAAATCCAAACGATACCCAACCCTATGTTTGATGCAGTAAAATCTCACTTACGTTAGCGGTGTCATAAAAACCGTGGGAAAATGTAAAATACGATGACGAAGAAGAAGATTCCAGTGGCCCCAATTTTTGTCCATTCTGGACAAGTGAAAAATGTATTCGGACAAGTACATTTCCAAACTCACTTGTCCATGGACAAGTACTCTCTAAAAACTTTTTCTCACACTGAAGGTGTGTGAGGAGTTCCTGGAATATCAGCTGATGGATATCCCCATGCCCCAAGATCCCACCACCTTTAATGTTGAGGAGTTTTGGGGGAGTATGTCCTCAATCAAGTGCAAGGTAAGAAATATTTGGCACCACATGACATACACATAATCAATTGAAATCAAAAGCAAAGCATTTGAGTAATAGAGTCTCTTGGTTCCTTTTTTTAAAGGTGACCGGTTTGAGCCAGTTTGGGAGGCTCACTAAAATAGCTCAACTTGTTCTAGTGCTCCCTCACTCTAATGCCGACGCGGAGAGGGTTGCCACCAACACCTACAACAAAAAACACACACACACACACACACACACACACACACACACACACACACACACACACACACACACACACACACACACACACACACACACACACACACACACACACACACACACACACACATACACACACACACACACACACACACACACACACACACACACACACATCCCTTCACTAAGAATGAAATAAATATGTTTTTATTTGTATGAATTTATGTGTCATTTATCAGATAAGACCACCGTCCCCACCCAAAGCCCCGCCGCTGCCAAAATCTCACTCTGAACTCTGTTCAAAACTTGAGAGCCCTGCATTATTATATTTATCTATTAATATATTTTATATTGTTTTGTTTAATTTATAGTTTACCATTCTTTGTGTATGTCTGTTGGAGGTTGAAAGCAGGCTTGTGCACTTTTTTTAATGTTTTTTTTTGTAATTGTTATTGTAAATGTTGTATTTTTTTATTATTATCATTTTATTATTCATTGTATTTTTTATCATACTTTTTTATTATTATTATTTTGAGTGCATTTATATAATGGTATTTTTTTTTTTTATGTATTTATTACATGTTTTACTTTCTTTTTATTATAATTGGTTGTATAATTGTATTATTATTGTTTTTCTCACACTGAAGGTGTGTGAGGAGTTCCTGGAATATCAGCTGATGGATATCCCCATGCCCCAAGATCCCACCACCTTTAATGTTGAGGAGTTTTGGGGGAGTATGTCCTCAATCAAGTGCAAGGTAAGAAATATTTGGCACCACATGACATACACATAATCAATTGAAATCAAAAGCAAAGCATTTGAGTAATAGAGTCTCTTGGTTCCTTTTTTTAAAGGTGACCGGTTTGAGCCAGTTTGGGAGGCTCACTAAAATAGCTCAACTTGTTCTAGTGCTCCCTCACTCTAATGCCGACGCGGAGAGGGTTGCCACCAACACCTACAACAAAAAAAACACACACACACACACACACACACACACACACACACACACACACACACACACACACACACACACACACACACACACACACACACACACACACACACACACACACACACACACACACACACACACACACACACACACACACACACACACACCACACACACACACACACACACACACACACACACACACACACACACACACACACACACACATCCCTTCACTAAGAATGAAATAAATATGTTTTTATTTGTATGAATTTATGTGTCATTTATCAGATAAGACCACCGTCCCCACCCAAAGCCCCGCCGCTATATTTTATATTGTTTTGTTTAATTTATAGTTTACCATTCTTTGTGTATGTCTGTTGGAGGTTGAAAGCAGGCTTGTGCACTTTTTTTAATGTTTTTTTTTGTAATTGTTATTGTAAATGTTGTATTTTTTTATTATTATCATTTTATTATTCATTGTATTTTTTATCATACTTTTTTATTATTATTATTTTGAGTGCATTTATATAATGGTATTTTTTTTTTTTATGTATTTATTACATGTTTTACTTTCTTTTTATTATAATTGGTTGTATAATTGTATTATTATTGTTTTTATTATTATTCATTTATTTAAATATTAATATTTTATCATCATTATTCCCACACAATTATTGGTTTTTAGTTATTCAATATTTATGTATTTATATAATTTTTTTATTTACTTTAATTGAACTTTTAATTGTTTTATTGTGATTATAATTGTGTATGAATTTATTTTATTATTATTATGTTATTTATTATTATGTTTAGGGTTAAGTTATTATCTGAAAACCATATGAAATCTGTCATAATATAATGAAAAAAACAATGCGCCAATATGGCAATGAATACAACTTAATTATTACATTACTAGTATTACCATTACTTTTATTGTGGGCTATAAAACCTTATAATAGGAACAATATTAGGTTACATTGCCATTTTTGTATTAATTTGGACTACAATAAATGCATTTGGAATAGTGGTTACTTGCTGTGGATAAATGTAAAATGCACAATTTCTTAACAAAGAATTAAGCTAATCTAATTCAATTGAAAGTTCTTATATAATCCGTACAAATCCCACACACAGCACACACACAGTACATCAGATATTCACAAACTTCTGGCAATATAGTTTATCAACAAACCTCCAGAAAATAGTGAACACATGAAGAAAAATGTTGCTTTGCACAGACAAATGATAATATTGCTGTATAAAGTTTATTGCATAATTTCAGGATAGTTGTGGTATTCAGCAGCTCTCATTTGTAAAGACTGTACTCCAGCCATTGAGGTAAACCATTTTCAGGATATTGTAAAAACACAGACACATTCCTTTAGCCTGTGTAATGCAGTCTTTTTCAAATTGCATGCTGAAAATGTCAAAAACCCACTGCTCAGACACATTTCTCAGCTTTGCATTTTTTTGAAATTCTGGTATTTCCGTATTTCCTCATGTCTGCAATTCCTCTTTCTTGTTGACACTTTTGCAAGTACAATCCTGTGTCACCCAGTGCTTCCCTCTGCAGGAAACCAACAGCATAGCAGACATACTAACTGCACATGCACAGTCGAGATCATGCATAAACATGTGTCGGTTAGCTTCATTATTAAGCGTGTTTCTACTTTAATGCTGTTACAGTTTATTGTCATTATACGGTACATAGTACAGCAGTGCTCTTCAGTGCATTTAAATGATTGTGCTCTGGCTACACACCACCTACTCAACTATATACACAAGTACAAATCCTTAAGACAAGACACTGCACGATATAAAGCATATTCAGCGTATAAATAGAACCATGTGGATCTGACTAAACGTATAGCCTTCAGAAACATACTACTGTATATCAATGACGGCAAGCCTCGGCTGAACATGGATCATGTGTCTCAGGCACAAGTGAAAGGCGAAATAAAAACAGAGTTTGTGTTTTGTTTCTGTTTGTCACAACAATCGAGAGACTGTATGCATCGTCTCCTTAGACTAGTAGAGTAGATAGAAACTTTATTGCTCATGCATACATTAGAAGTCAGTCAAAACCAGTTTTAAAAGGGCCCTATTCTGCTCATTTGAGGTTCATATTTGTATGTTGTGTCTCTCCTGGGACATGTCTCCATGCTTTAATGTTCAAAAGGCTCTTTATTTTCTCATACTGCCTGTAGCTGCAGCACCTCTTGTCACCCTCTGTCTGAAACCAGAGCCCAGTCTGCTCTGATTGGTTAGCTGGCCGGCTCTGTTATGATTGGTCAACCGCTTAGAGATGTCGCGCCCCTTAGCCTATCACATACAATGTGTGGAGCCCTTGCCAATAGCAGCGCTAGTCTTACATAGTGATGTCTCTATGTTACGGAAGAAAACGAAATAATTCGATGTAGGCGTTTCAGGCGGGGGGGGGTGTGGGAGTGAATCTCCCTCTGGAGGGAACTTTGGGATTTTAGACATTTAGCAGACCATTTACATGCATGAAAACCCATACAAAACACGATAGGAAAGGGAAACCCAATAAAGTACAATAGGGCCCCTTTAAAGTTTTTGTTTCTCTGCTTGTCATGAGATGAATCCCTGCCAAAGCTATCTGTGTTGCCCTACCCAGTTCCTATCGACTGATACAACACAATCTGCCCCTGTTAGCCTGTGTGGCACAAGGTCGCCTCTGTCTGCCCTCATCATGCCAAGAAGGACTCACAGGGGACAGATTTCATTCAAGCAAAATAGATTGCTCACTTCAAAGAGTGATGATAGTCAGCAATAATGTCACATTGCGGAGCTTAACGCTGCATCACTTCTGAGCTCCCCAAATTGTAATTCCTCGCTGGGTAATCCGTTTTCATCTCTCTGTAAAACCCCCTCTTAGTCGCTGTCCTCATAGATAATTATTTCTTGTTATTAAGACTGAAGGCTAAAGCTCTTTAAATTACATTGAATAACTTCTAAATTATTGAATGTAAATATTAAATATTACAGAATATAGACTTTCCATTTAAGTCACATTCATGCATTTTACTCATCACCCTGTTAATGATGTATGTCAGAAATGCATCCAACAGATTTCTACTGCACTTTGCAATAACTGTGTATATGTGAGAGTACTGTAGAGTATAATGCAGTAGTACATGTGCTTAGTATTGTGCATGATGCAGGCCTGCGTGACATACCAAATCTACACTATACGTTCATTCACTTCAGCTTATTGCACTTTGTGCATACACACAACTTCAGTCACCAGTCACCGGATGAGTATGGGTGCAGTGTTAACGTATGCAGCAGTTTGGCGACTCGTTCACAGCCAGTGAATATCCAGCAGCATCGGAAGTGTCATCAAGGTCAGCATCAGGCCACTGCAGCTTTGAAATAGGACACTCCACGCAGAGCAAGGGAGGAGGAGCTCTGCAATAAGAACAATTATACAGGTTTGTTTTGCAGTCACTCAAAATGTTTTATTTGTTCCAAAACAATGACTGCGAGCAGCTTACTTTTGAAGACCACTGAGGTTTTGGTTGCTGTGGCACCCGTGTCTGCAAGTTTGATGCTGCAGGTGAAGTTGGACTTGCCGTTGGGCAGGTTTTTAAACAGCAGGCGACAGATGTTGCCAGGGAAGATGCGGGCCCTGGCTTTCTTCTTGAAGGGGGCATGCTGCTCCTCGTCCGGGTCCGTGGTGTCAAAGAGTCGCTCCCCGTTTGTGTACTTGCAATAAGGTGTTGGTGACTCAGCGGGAACCGCATATTTGCAATCCATCCTGAGGTGGTGCTCATCTATTGAGCAGTAGTTCAACTGAATCACCTTCTGGGCTGACGCAAAGCCTTTGTGGAGTTTAAAACACAGAGAAGAACTCACTCAGGTTAGAAAATGAATTTATTATGTCCTCTCTTAACATTATGAAAAACAATGATCTTACCAAAAAGTAAAATTGTGGAAAGGAACAACATTCTCCCAATTGCCCTGCACAAAAAAGGAAGGCACAAGAAAATAAAAATATTCACCACGCAATTATAAACCGAAACAAACAGCAAGCTATTTATTTGGCTGTCACGTCTTTACATTATTGAGGTTTGAATCACATACAGCTGACTGTGCTTAAAGAGAAGGGTCAGATTTCATGAATAACACACTTAACTGCGGAGGTTACTGTAGAAAAGTCACTGTACCATAATACTGAGTACAAGACAGCCTCACTGTTTTACGCTGCAAAGAGATGAACTGCAAACTTCTCTGGTGACTTGCCAGCACTGACACATTTCTGAGCTTAACCCCCCTCGAGAACAATGCTCTGATTCCTTGCCTACTTGTATTAAATATGTTAAGAAAATACACATAAACCAGTTCATCTCTTTCTGATTGCTTGATGCAGAGCGTCTCCCGCCTTCATACCAATATTTGCTTTAGTGCTGCTTCCAGTGTCAGAGCTAACATTTCATCCAGACTGCAATGCACAGTTCAATGTTTAATCAAAGCTCAGATCCAGCTAATAACAGTATATGAATCATTCTCACCTTGTCTGATGCAGTTTGAGCTTCCCTCAGTGCTCTGCAGTGTGATGCCAGGGGTAGATACAGTAGAGGTCGGCTTATAGAAGAAACAGAGGAGAGAGGGAGGGGAGTGGGACAGAGAGGGAGGGGAGTAGGCAGAGAGAAGGGGGGAGAAAATGCTGCTCCAGTGGACTTTGGGGACATTTCTCAGTATTGTATAATAATTTGTATTGATTTCTGCACTCTGTTTTACCACAGGACAGAGGATCGCATGTCAATACACACACCGTGGCCTCATTTGGAAGGATTTAATTTGATCTGAATGAGAAAGAAAAAGGAAATGTTGTGACGAGGGTTTGATTATCTGAGACACCTCAGCAGCTGTTCGACATTTCCTCATTCAGTGTGGGAGTACTAAACGTGTCAGCACTTTCTCAGCTACTTTTGCCAGCATAAATTAAAAATATATACATATTAAACACACATTTACAGATAATTCCTTTCACCTAATGTATTGGAAATCTGTACTACATTTACTCCTGCATACAATACAAAAACACACCATAAAAGAAAACAATAGAATATACATGGGTTTGACGTTTGAGTATTCTGAAATCGCTTATCGTTAATAACTTCAATAATATTACATTAAAATAGTAAAAGTGGTCTATACCAAAGTTGTGGCTGATCAGTACAGCCCATTTACTTTATATAAGAGGTGGACCTCACTGTGATGACACCCATCGGTTGGTGGACTGGTTTTAGCAGCCTAAAGTTTGGCGTTTAAGGGTCGGCCATCTTGGTTATTGGGTATAATAATGTTGGTTTGTGGTGGTCGTGTTTAGATTTGTACAAACTCTCGCTGCCGAGTATCTACAGCAAATACAGGCTTTTGCCGAGCACCAAACTAGATCAAAAATACTAGAGTTTACTCTCATGACCTGAAAGAAGCCATTTCTCATAGCCTTCTTTACTTTTGGACTTCCTTTTTGCAACCAGTCTCGTCACACCCTTGCATGCTCTATTAGAGAAATGCAGGTTTAATGCACTTGCATCGTTTTCTGACCCGGACGTTGCTGGTTGGTACACCCATAATACATTTGAAACGGTGTTAACTTTGGGACAATGTTCAGGTTTGACTGAAACATAGTGGCCCAGGTGAAGTTTACAGCTACAATAGCAGCTATCTGAGGCTTTGCATAGGTGGGTGCATTTCTGTAGTGCCAAGTGGTGCAGTTTGGACATGTGACACATTAATAATTAGTTCTCTTTTAATAGAAAACAGAAAATCAGACATCACTCCCACCTTTGCAGCAGAATGGCACAGGCACTGCACCAGTCCCCATTAGCCTACTGATTCTAAAATGACCCAAAAACGTGAATGCTCAGAGCAGAAGACATTACATGTATATCATGCCCCTAAAAAGCATAAAAGGCCCTCTAAATTCTTTACATTGTTTGTTCTTGTCCAAGTTTTCCTTCTCTCTCTGTGATCATGACACACTGTTGACTTGTGTTTGCATAATAGGACTACATTGCAAGTGTATTCTGTGCGTTTCTTTATCTGAACATGTGAGCAATGCATAGTGGAATAACATGACAACATATTCATCTACATTTTAGAAACTGTGAATATGTCAAATGTTCTGTTACGTTACTTACGAAGAACCAGGTTTTAATCGAGTCAAATCCACTGAGCTAGCTCCACTGAGTCCTCTGTATCATCTCACTGTATCCACTGTATCCTTTTCACACTGCTCATCCATTTTGTCAAGGTCCTTCCTAAGACAGTTGCTGAACTCCTGCCATACTGAGGCAGTCTCCCAGGACACTGACAGAAATGTTGCAGAGCTCTCTGCAGGCACAACCCTCAGCGAGCAAGGAAAGCAGAGGCTACACTGCCTTTAATACACTAACAATACATTTTCTTTTACAATGCTGTCTCCTTCCTTCTAAATACCAGGTGTAGTGAGCCCTGCCAAAAGGGTTCATTAGAGATTCTGTAGCAGCTCCTCTGCTGGATGCTGATGTTGATACACTGCAGGTGAAACACAGCAATTCCTCTTCAAAGATGTGCGCTACACTATTATACTAAACAATCCTTATAGTGTCAAACTACACCAAGTATCGATTCAGACTTTAAATCCGTGCATTTTCCATTATATTTCAACTGAAACGCTGTTTAGCAAAGAATAATGTGTGCATTTATAAGAAATCTTTTGAATATATCAGCGTTGACCAGCAAAACATTGTGGTTCCATTTCTGCATGATTGATTTCCCATTACATATAAATCACTTTTATTTTTAATACAATGATCTTAAAGCAATTTGCTGCTGCAGACGTTCCTCTCTGCAAAGTGTGTGGAAAGTCTGATGGTCCAAAAAGCAGACTGTGTCCTTTAATAAGCAATTACTTATATCATTGATCAGGTATCCTAACAAAAGACTGACTGCATTATCATAAATTGCTAACATGGCCCATTCACTGTTTTTCACCATGTCTCCTACTTTTGAGCGTCTTATTTCTCTTGCATGTTTAATTTGTATCTCTATAAGGATTGTACGAGGATTTTCTTTAATCAGTAATTGTTTTTTTGGGCTGTGTGTGTAACTTTAATGCCATGTCCCATTTTAAACACGTTGGAATTAATTCACAAAAAATCACTCCCTTCGGCTATTAAATAAAACTATGGTCCATTTGAATATTAAACAAGAACAGATCAAATGTTGTAAGTCTCTGTCTGTTATCAGACCAATATTGCAGTGTGAAAACTATTGCAGAGGTCAGAAATATAACCTTTCAATATGCTTAAAGGCCCTGTCACACTGTCCCGAAATTGACACCCGATGGACACACGATAAAGGAAATGTTCAAATTCGGCTGTGATCGTAGCAACATCGGGCCATTCGTGAGGGCATCTAAGCCATCGTACGACCGCCGGTGGAGTTTCTCAGGCTCCGGCAGCAACTTCGTGAGCGGCAACTTCATTTCATCTTCATGTTATCATCGGTGCATTCACATTCACTCTGATCGGGGCAAATGCCCGATGGCACCGATGATAACAAGATGCCCTCACGATGGCCTTACGAAGGGCAAAATGGACACACGAATTCAACACGAAAATGAACCTTCGCAAGGTCCTCCGGCAATTTTTTGGCATGCCAAAGATTTTGCCTCCGCTCACGAAGTTGCTGCCGGAGCCTGAGAAACTCCGCCGGCGGTCATACGAAGGCTTAAGATGCCCTCACGAACGGCCCGATGTTTCTACGATCACAGCCGAATTTGAACATTTCCTTTATCGTGTGTCCATCGGGTTGTTTTATTGCACAACAAAATCATGTAAATATATTATGGAAATAACCCAATTTGTGTTCTGTGAAACTAAAAAGGATATAATATATTATTTTGAAGGACAGTTGACAGGAAATTGTGTCAACATTACGGAGAAAACGTAATATTTTCTACATATAAAGACGGATAAAGTAAAGAACAAAGTCTGAAGATATCAGTACAGTATCATAGTACTGTAACATAATTGTTTTTGGTACTTTCATTGCAGTTGTATGTCTTAAATGTAATGTAAATGTTGCCTTCGTGTGTGGTTCGGGGCCATCTTCGTGCGAAATTCACAATTCCATATTCGTGTGTCCATCGGGTGTCAATTTCGGGACAGTGTGACAGGGGCTTAAACACTCCACAGGCCTTTAGTCGATGAATGGTATGAAAGTGGAGAGAAGACATTTAGAAATAAAGTTATCTAAAAAAAACTCTGATTGGGGTATGTAATTTATTTGAGAAACACTTGTTGTTATATTGCATGGAATGCTCTTAAAGGTGGGGTAGGTAAGTTTCAGAAACCGGCTCGAGATACACTTGTTGTTATATTCCATGGAATGCTCTTAACAGTCGATATAAGGAAGTGGCAGATTTTCTCAGGTTGTGTATTTTCAAATTCTAGCGATCTCGAGCCGGTTTCTCAAACTTACCTACCCCACCTTTAACATCCCGATAGCAATGAATATATTAAATGCTTTGACAATAAATACATAAAAAAATTAATCTGTGGAAGCCGTGGCGCTGTAAAAAGCACGACCAATCACCTGAGCCGGCCCGGCTAAAATAACTAGGAAGTGGCAGATTTCTTCCGGCTGTGTATTTTTAAATTCTAGCGCACTCGAGCTGGTTTCTCCAAAATTACATACCCCACCTTTAAGTGAAATTACGTTTGAATATCCTTTCACCACACCTTTCTTTTTACACTAGATGCAGGGCCGTTTCTTCCTATAGGCGGATTATGCGGCGGGCCCCACGGCCACTAGGGGGCCCCCAAGCTGAAAGTATTTATTTTTATTTTATTCATCCAAAAAACTAAAAAAGTATAATTCATACACACATCCATCCATCCATCTTCTCCCGCTTATCCGTAGTCGGGTCGCGGGGGTAGCAGTTCCAGCAGAGAGCCCCAAACTTTCTTTTCCCTGGCCACATCAACCAGCTCTGACTGGGGGATCCCAAGGCGCTCCCAGGCCAGCGAAGAGATATAGTCCCTCCACCTGGTCCTAGGTCTACCCCTTGGTCTCTTCCCAGCTGGACGTGCCTGGAACACCTCCCAAGAGAGGCGCCCAGGTGGCATCCTTACTAGGTGCCCGAACTACCTCAACTGGCTCCTTTTGACACGAAGGAGGAGCGGTTCAACTCCGAGTCCCTCCCGGATGACTGCACTTCTCACCTTATCCCTAAGGGAGACACCAGCCACCCTGCGGAGAAAACCCATCTCGGCCGCTTGTATCTGCAACCCCCTTCTTTCGGTCATGACCCATCCTTCATGACCATAGGTGAGGGTAGGAACGAAAATGGCCCGGTAGACAGAGAGCTTTGCCTTCTGGCTCAGCTCTCTTTTCGTCACAACGGTGCGGTAAAGCGACTGCAGTACCGCTCCTGCTGTTCCGATTCTCCGGCCCATCTCACGCTCCATTGTTCCCTCACTCGAGAACAAGACCCCGAGATACTTGAACACCTTCACTTGGACAGTCGATCGGTTTCCTGCTGAGAACCATGGCCTCAGATTTGGAGGTGCTGATCCTCATCCCAGCCGCTTCACACTCGGTTGCGTACCGATCCAGTGAGTGCTGAAGATCGCAGACCGATGAAGCCATCAGAACCACATCATCTGCAAAAAGCAGTGGTGCAATCCTTAGTCCACCGAACTGCAGACCCCCTCCCCCATGACTACGCCTCGAAATCCGATCCATGTATATTACAAACAGGATTGGTGACAAAGTGCAGCCCTGGCGGAGGCCAACCCTCACCGGAAATGGGTCCGACTTACTGCAGAGGACCCGGACACAGCTCTCGCTTTGGGAGTACAGAGATTGGATGGCCCTGAGCAGAGACCCCCTCACCCCATACTCCCGCAGCACCTCCCACAGTAACTCCCTGGGAACTCAGTCATACGCCTTCTCCAAGTCTACAAAACACATGTAGACCGGATAAGCGTACTCCCAGGCCCCCTCCAGGATCCTTGCGAGAGTAAAAAGCTGATCCATCGTTCCACGACCAGGACGGAATACGCATTGTTCCTCCTCAATCTGAGGTTCTACAATCGGCCTGACCCTCCTTTCGAGTACCTTAGAGTAAACTTTCCCGGGGAGGCTGAGTAGTGTGATGCCTCTGTAATTGGCACACACCCTCTGATCCCCCTTTTTGAAAAGGGGAACCACCACCGCGGTCTGCCTATCCTTCGGTACTGTTTCCGACTTCCACGCAACGTTGATGAGACGTGTCAACCATGACAGTCCCTCAACACCCAGAGCCTTCAGCATTTCCGGGCGGATCTCATCCACCCCCGGGGCTTTGCCACTGTGGAGTTGTTTGACGACCTCAGTGACCTCCCCCCGGGAGATTGGTGTTGATCCCCCGTCATACTCCAGCTCTGCCTCTAACATAGAGTGCGGAGTTGTCGGGTTCAGGAGTTCCTCAAAGTGTTCCTTCCAACGCCCTAACACTCCATCAGTTGAGGTCAACAACGTCCCATCCTTACTGTACACAGCTTGAATGGTCCCCTGCTTCCCCCTCCTGAGGTGTCGGACAGTTTTCCAGAACAACTTTGGTGCCGCCCGAAAGTCCTTTTCCATGTCTTCTCTGAACTTCTCCCACACCCGCTGCTTTGCCTCGGCCACGTATGAGGCTGCTGCCCTTCGGGCCTGTCGGTACCTTGCAACTGCCTCGGGAGTCCCCCGGATAACAAATCCCTGAAGGCCTCCTTCTTCAGTCGGACGGCTTCCCTGACCACCGGTGTCCACCAGGAGGTTCGAGGGTTACCGCCCCTTGAGGCACCTAGGACCTTGAGACTGCAGCTCCCCACCGCGGCTTCGGCAATAGAGGCTTTGAACACCGACCACTCTGGTTCAATGTCCCCAACCTCCACAGGAATGCCCGAAAAGCTCCGCCGGAGGTATGAGTTGAAGGCCTCCTGAACTTGGGCCTCCTCCAGACGTTCCCAGTTCACCCGAACTACACGTTTGGGCTTACCAGGTCTATCCAGAGGCTTCCCCCGCCACTCGACCCAACTCACCACCAGATCGTGATCAGTTGACAACTCCGCCCCTCTCTTTACCCGAGTGTCCAAAACATACGGCGTACACTTATGAGCATCCTTATGTTCGAACATGGTGTTTGTTATGGCCAATCCATGACTAGCACAGAAGTCCAGTAACAAACCACCACTTCGGTTCAGATCAGGGGGGCCATTCCTCCCCATCACGCCCCCCCAAGTGTCTCCATCATTGCCCACATGTGCGTTGAAGTCTCCCAGCAAGATTAAAGAGTCCCAACCAGATCCAACTGGTAACGCTCCACCTCCCGCACAAGCTCCGGCTCCTTCCCCCCCCAGAGAGGTGACATTCCACGTCCCCAAAGCCAGCTTCTGCCGCCCGGGTCTGGTCCGTCGAGACCCTCTGCTTTCACTGCCACCCTTCTGGCAGCGCACCCGACCCCATCGCTGTTTCCCGTAGGTGGTGGGCCCGCGGGACGGAGAAGCGGAGGTGTTGCCCACGTAGCCTTTTCGGGCTGTGCCCAGCCAGGCTCCGTGGCAAGCCCGGCCACCAGACGCTCGCAGACGAGTCCTCCTTCTGGGCCTGGCTCCAGAAAGGGACCCCGGGCTTCCTCCGGGCCGGGTATCCTCACTTCCTGTGTCGTCTTTCATGAGATCTTTTGAACCAATCTTAGTCTGGCCCCTTGCCTGAGACCAATTTGCCATGGGAGACCCTACCAGGAACACAAGGTTCCAGACAACACAGCCCCCAGGTTCATCAGGGCACACAAACCTCTCTACCATGGTAAGGTGCTGGTTCTTCATACACACAAAGATAAACAAAGTTAGTAGAAGCGTGCATCATCCTAATACAGCGGCATTATTGCGTCAACAACTTATAGAAATGAAGGAGTACAAAGAAATAAAGAAAACAGGAGAAAAAATTAAATAAAAGTTAGGGCAGGAAAACAATAAATGCATATATACGAAAACTAGATATCATTTTCTGCACATGTCAATAGCACTATCTTTTTTTGGAAATGAAAATACGATATATAAATGTACATGTACTTGGCAAATGAATAATAATAATAATAATAATAATAATAATAATAATATATGCATAATTGCATATAAACATTGTGAACACTTATTTTCAAGTGACTTTTTTTACATTCATATGTTCACGCTGTGGTTTGGAACTGCTTTTGAATGTTATTAGGCATTTTCTTATGGAAAATGTTGTGCATAACCAGTACTGTTTTAAGCTGTACTATCTCAACACATTTTAATAGATTGAGTTTTTTTGTTTTTTAACACCACAGACTATTCGTAATAGTTTTTTTTTGGGATGTTATTATTTTTGGTAGATTTGTTGAGTACGTGTTTCCCCATATTTCGGAGCAGTAGTAAAGGTAAGAGAGAAATAGACTGTTATAAAGAGTATGTTTTCTTCAAGAATGTTCTTACTATGATACAAAATACCTGTTTTTGACGGTTTAGTCTGTACATAATTTATATGGTCCTTCCAATTGAGTTTTTCGTCAACAAGCAGTCCTAAAAATTTACATGCACCAACTTTTTCTATCTCGGTATTGCAAATCCGTATAATGCAGTCATTTCTACTCTCAGACTTTGCATTGAATAACATGTAATTTGTTTTGGCCACTGTGAAGCTGACAATTGAGCGGCCCAGACCAAGCAAGGAGGCAGAGGCAGAACGTCCAAAAATATAACCCGGCGTGGGCATTTATTAAAAACATGGGCACAAAGTTCACCGCCTCAATCTACGGTTCTCCTTTCACCCATCCTGCAGCCACAAGGATCTCACACACACACCCAGCCCTCTCAACAGACAGGGCAACAGAGCCTAAATACCCACCCTCCAATCATCACAACAAGACACAGGTGAGGGGGGAGGAGACACCACAGGACACCAGGTGCACACAATCATCAGCCACAGACAACCTATACTGTGCAATCACGCCAACAAAGTGCCATATCACCCGGCCTGAAGCCGTCAGTCCATAGTGACGAAGCCACCTTCGCCACAGCCACATTAAGGGATAATTTATTAACTGCAAACCAGTTACATAATATTTTTAATTCTGCATTCACAATTTTAACAAGATCGCCAAGATTATGATGGGAGCAGAAAATTCAAAGTTCAGGTTCAGCCTCAATATATTTGGGGAGAATTAAAATGAGCCGTCTTTATTTGTAGACAGCCAAGCCCCCTCCTGTGATCGGTGAAGCATTATATGCTTACAAATCCAATGTAGGATATAAACATGACTAAACTGCAATGATAGCAAAGCTGTGGCTTGGGTTTTTGGGGTAATAAAGTCCAAATCATCGTTGGGCTGTCAGCCAATGAGTGACGTCTGAGGAAGATACAAAATGTAAATTAAACATTGTTGAGAAAATGCTGCATCTCTTGCATTTATTGACATAGAGGAGCCTTATTGTTTACCCTTTTAATATAATTTTTTGTAATTTTCAATTGCTTGGTTTTCGTGAAATTAGCCCGTTTTCCTATTAAAGTGTAACAGATTGATGCATCTCCACAGATCATCTTAAAGGCTTCGGAATCCCCCCCATTGTAGTTAAACAACTGTCAAAACTAGGGCCTCCAAACAGCATCTTGCATAGGGCCCCCAAAAAGCTAGAAACGGCCCTGACTAGATGTCACCATTTTTGGCTTCTTCCAACTGTTTGTCATATTTATGGTGCTGTTCCCGTTTCTGTCCTGCAGAGGGAACTCTTCTCTTGCACCAAGACATGACAGCTCTCCAAAAATCATTAACATCGGTATGAGTGGTGATATTATTGTTTTTAAATTGATAGCCTTCATGTATAAATTCCCACACGACACTTTTAATGTAATGTACATCACCTCCTTGTGAAGCTTGAGCCAAACGTCAGGGGTTAATGAGCATTACATCTCTGCTCCAAACTCTTAACTTTTCTACCTGATCAATAGAAGGAAAGTGGGATGAATTTCCCTGCTTCTGGATGTTTCTGTGCAATAAGGACATGTTCCTGTGAAGCTGATGTGTGCGCGTGTGAGTGACTACGTACAGACGGAGCAATTGTCTGTCCTCAGTCTAACAGAAAGCTCTGCTGCTGCTGCTGCTCCTCCGCATACCGACACATCGGCGCAGCTCCACCACGGGACAGCGAGCACATTGCCAGGTAAGACTCATCTGCGTGTGGGGAAAAGCTTAGGCATGTCATTGTAGGGAATGTAACATGTGCAGATCGGGTTAGCGTGGATCAGGAGTCTGCATGGCTGTCACCTGCAGTAATGAGCAGATACCCGCATGAAGCGAGGGGCAGTTTGCTGCATTGGGCGTAGTCATATCTGCATTTGGGCTGCAGACGGAGCAGCACCACAGGGCCCACTATCACTGCGGTAGAGGACACACACAGGCCTGATGGAGATGGATGCTGCAGTTTTTTCATGCATGCTAAGGCTGTCTTTGTAGCATTTGGTGTGTTTTTTCTGCTGCAACTTTCTCATTGTCCCATGTTGAACTCTGGCAGGCAGTGAGGTGCTGTGAAGGTTATTGATCTGGTCGGACAGACTCTCACCAATCCGCCATGGAGCTGCAGCTGTTCGCCACCGTCTGCATCCTCTTTAGCAGGATTGTGGTAACACATCAAAATACTCACAGTATGTGTCATCCTTTGTTTGTTTATGTTTATTAATGTGGAGGGCACTCAGCTGTTTAAAGTTGGATGTATGACAGGATATGGATGATTCATTTTAAAATGAAAATGGTTGCAAAAAAATCTGTAAAAATGTATTTGAGTAACTAAAATACGTGCATTTGTTTTTATATTGTGATTAGGGTGACATTCAATAATACTGCAGTAAATGTGTCATTACCCATGTTCACTACAGTTAAAAATAAGTTTTACTAAGATGATGTCATCTTAATGTAAATGTGTCACAAACAAATATTGTAAAGGGGTGTAATCAGGGCCGTCCCTAGGCATAGGCAGTATAGGCGAATTCTAAGGGTGCATCAATCTATGGGGGGTGCTGATTTAAAAAAAAAAAATATTTGAAAAAATTTTTTTTTTTTATTTCATAACACAATTTCCCGATGTTGTGCCCATAAACTATGGCACACACAACCCCCCCCCCCCCCCCCCCCCCCCCCCCCCAACATCAAGTTGAACTACCCCAGACCCAATACAAACCAGAGGTTTATGTGAAATAGTTCATTTTTTAAAATAATGGTTTTAGTGTAGTGAGGGGCGATGTTGGCGAAGTCCTTAGGGACTTGGCTTGGCAACTGCAAGGTCACCAGTTCAAGTCCCGGAAAGACCAAGTGCTACCGTTCCCTACACTGCTCCCCGGGCGCCGTACATAATGGCAGCCCACTGCTCCTAACACTAGGATGGGTCAAATGCAAAGAAACCGTTTTGTTACATAGTGCCTGTACTACGTAATGACAATACGTTGAATCTTCTTCTTCTTCTTCTAGTGTGCAATTATAGGTTTTAATATTGTATTTGTGTTAATTTAAAATAAATCAAACTCCCAAAAAACGTATACAGCTTTTATTAACATTGGAATTTACTGTGTAAGCGGCCGCAGGGGGGAGAGCTTCAGAGAGCTCTCTCCTGAAAGACGGAGAGGCTCTGATAACCTCAGCTCAGTGAGGTAAAGGCACACCTTTATATGATCATTACAGTTATAAAAAAATAAGAGTAGTATAAAATACTATATGACAGTAAAAAAAAGTTGTTATTAATAAACAAGAATACAGTTTAAAAGGGGAGTGATTTGTAAAATATCCATAAATAAAAATAAAATCTGCTTACAGTTCTGTTTCATATGGGTGTTTAGATGTATCCATAGATCTCTTAATGTTGCTCTCAAAGTGCACCAGATTGATGCTTTTAACTTCAATATGCCCCCGGACCCCCCTAGATGAGGTTAGGTCCCCCCCCCCCCCCACACACACTTAAATCATGTGATAGGATACTAAATACATTTGCACACAGCTAAAATCTTGCCTAGGGCAGCAAATTGGTCTGGGTGTAATAAGCAGCTACTGTTGGTCAGGTTATCTCAAATTAGCTCTAACAGTGTCCCTTAGACTATTTTCTTGACATGAAAACATTTTCAATATTAAATAAATAAGTAATGATGACGTAAATAATTGAATCAATAAATTGTGTACATTTGTTTGTGACTCAGCATCAAGGTAAAGAGTTAGCAGTTGTCGAGCTTTTAGCCTAAGAAGTTAACATAGTAGATTCTAAGCTGTCATTGCTGCACACATGACTTGAAGTCATTGTGCCGTTTTGGATTTATGTTTGGGATCCTTGTACTCCCTAAAAACTCATTTGAAAAAACCCAAAATCAGAATCCGGTTTATTTTCAAGTAGGTTTTCACAAGGAATAAGCTTTGTTGTACCAATGCTTAACATGACAATTACAAGATACATTTAATTGAAAATAAAGAAACCTCAAACATCAAGAAACATAAATATAAGACACGTTTAAGTATAATGAAAAAAACCTATATAAATATGTCTGGATTACAATGAAAGTCGTGCAGTGTTTAGAATTGGTATTTTTGTGCAGGAATGTGGAAATTATTAGTACTTGTGGGTTATATGTCGCCACTTTTTTTTGTTTTTTCAGACTCTCTAAATAACCCTAACCCCGAGGATTAATGTTTGTTATTTTGATAAATAAAAAAGTTCATGACGAGGAGCCAGCTACCCGCTAAAGTGGAGACAGATAACCCACAAGTACCCAGTTCTCTTGCAGTCTACAGCAAAATGTTCCATATTATGTTCTGTATTTTGCTACTTAAAGGTCACCTATTATGCAAAATCCACTTGTTCATGTCTCTTCTACATCAACATGTGTCCCCTCTTCTCCATGTCTCTTCCACATCAACAGGTGTCCCCTCTGTGTAAAGAGACTCTGAAAGATTCAGGAACAAAGATTCTCTGTCTTTTTGTCCTGATCCATTTATATAAAAACCTGTCTGAAAATGAGCTGATCAGATTTTGTCCACTTTATGATGTCATAACGATTTTTTGGCTTGTGTAACCATTAGCCAATCAGCAACCAAGGTAACCCCCCCCCCCCCCACCTTATCACCTGAATCTCCTCTAGAGCACCATTGTGTTCTTTGTAACCAAATGTCTCTCAGAGGGGCGTGGGGAGGGGCTCCTTATTTTCATCTAAAGTAACAGACAGAGAATCAGCACTTTGGAAACAGGGCTGAAACAGAGGGGATTATGGGTAATGCTGCAATGATCTGTTTGGTGTTTGGAGCCAAACGCTTCAGTTACATGTTTTGTATCTATCTGAGACCTATAATATATTGATGAAAAACAGTATAATAGGGGACCTTCAAATATCAACATGTAAAAAAAATAACATTGTCCTGTTGCATCTCTTTCAGTGAACTGGTTTTATACGCTTCTGTTCGCTCCTCGTGGGCCTCAGATGTTTCCGTGTCTAACGTACATGGAGCGAAATGTGCGGGTGGACTGTGAGTTCCCCCCCACCTACCAGGTGCCCGGGCCATACTGCGAGTACCGGCAGGACAGCCGCCTGGTGGGCAGCACGTTGCCCAACGCCGTGGTCTACGTGTCCACAGAGGACCGCCGGAGGAGTAACGTCAGCCTGGTGTACCCCAACCTGTGCCGCCTCACCTGGGCCCCGCTGGCCGATGAGAAGCCCTTCACCTACACATGCAGGGTGTACCAGGGGGAGAAGTGGCTGGAGAACAGCATGGCCGTCCATCACAGTGAGTGGAGTTCACTTATTCTAATTCTTTATTAGGATCCCCATTAGCACTAGCATGAGCATTGGCTATTCTTCCTGGGGTCCTCACACACACACAAAACACAAACATACATAAAATAAAACTAATTTGGTCATTCTACAGAAAAGGTGGAATCTGGGTGATACAAATCTGCTGAAATGTAAACACATCTAAAACCTGTTGAATAGCAATAACTAACTCTTAAAGGTGGGGTAGGTAAGTTTCAGAAACCGGCTCGAGATACATTTTTGTTATATTCCATGGAATGCTCTTAACATCCCGATAGCAATGAATATCTAAAGTGCTTTGACAAAAGATCCATACAAAAATGTAATCTGTGGAAGCCGTAATACCGTAAAAAGTACAACCAGATTGGATGGCCTACCTGCCTGTCAGCCTTCCATCGGGGCACACACTTATCTCGTGCCCTCATTGGTCATGTGCGCGTTCGTGTGTGTTGGAGGAGGGGCTCTGTGAGGAAGTGGCAGATTTTCTCCGGTTGTGTATTTTCAAATTCTAGCGCACTCGAGCCGGTTTCTCAAACTTACCTACCCCACCTTTAACTTGATGAATCCACAACAAGTAGAGCTTAAAGTATTTTTATTATTTGTATACATTATACAAACCTTATTTACATAGGAACGTCACTGGTGTTACGTGTTAGCAGGAAGAAGAGTAACACCGGTGACAATTTGGAGAAAACACTACCATTTTAACAAAATGGCTGCCATGTGTCAGACCAAATATGGCTTCAGTCAATATCAAAATCGTTTAACTCTTCAATAGAATACCTTTTCCCGTTGAAATGTTCACCCCTAGGGCTATGCAATGAGTAACACTAATGACAGACTTGAAAGACGCATGTAAAATTTGAAGATAAAATGACACCATTAACAAACAAAGTAGAAGTATCTGACTTTCCTTATGTCTTTGTGCACTGCACTGCCTCAAATGATCTCTTGTTACAGGAGGCACTTCAGAGACAGTACATTACTTCAAAATAAAAGCGTTTTGTGTAGCAGTAACACCAATGACGTAATGTTGGGTGACTGACATTTATTGGATATTATTAATAATCATTAGCGTTTTGTTTTTTTACCATTTCAGTGTTATATTTAATGTATGTAATGTTATGTAAAATATGAATGAGATTTATTTATTGAAAACTATAGGCTCCACTTCCATGATCAAAGTGACAAGGCAGTTCCTTGAACTTGGCATTTTAAATAAATAGAAATGTATGTGTAAAACAATTTTTCAATTTTTTAAATGTAGTACCATTGCAAAGACAATCTCTATTTATTCAACATATATAATGAATGTGAGTATTAGATCAACGTCATGTATTTTGGTGTCTGCAAAAGTAAGTGACAGCACTTCCACCTTTTCTGTAGAATGACAAAACAAAACAAAAACAAAACAAGCTCGCCATTTCATGCAATTTACAATGCTATATGAAATGAAAACTAAAATGGTCATTCAACTCTGGATCTACATTTCATTTCATTTAGCTGAAGATTTTATCCGACTCTATTTACAATAAGTACAATAAACCATGAAGAAAACAAGAAAGATGCAGATATGTTTGCTTCAAATGGGCCAAATCGGGGGGGTTAATGGCCAAATTACAGGCGAGCTTTCAGTTTGCTCCAGAACATCTGTTGACTTTCTGCTATCTTGATATCAATTGGGAACTCGTTCCACCATTTTGGAGCAAGGATAGGAAATATGCATGTTAACAAAACGCAAGAACACACGCTCTACGGGCTCAGATACTGGCACTATTCTCTCTCAGTCAGGTCATTTCGGATTCACGCATCACAACTCTCAGGAATGAAAGGGGTCCCGCCTCGGACGCTGTTTCCAGTTGTCTTATACATCCGTTTAACCATGTCCTTGATAAGAAGGACCGGATCCCTTCACAGAACGATAGGCCCGTACCAGTGTTTTGAAGCTACTTGCAGCCAGTGAAGGTGGTGTAGCGTGGGTGTAGCGTGGGTGTAGTGTGGGTGTAGTGCAGGGATGTCCAAACTTTTTTCACAGAGGGCCACATACAAAAAAATATACGAAGGGCTGGGCCGCTCACTAGAGGTATTTTGCCTCATAAATTAGAAAAATCTATCAAATGTAGGTCAATTATGGTTGATATTGATGAAAAAAACACACAGCTCTCCGTAGGGTTTCAATTATTGTGTCGGCAGCTCATTCCTTAAAACAGGAGGCTCAGATTGCTTAATAAGTGGAAATATGAAGGGTAGATTTCAAGGTTGTGATGTAAATGTGTTATTGGGCTTTTTTCTTATATACTAAGATTTGTTAGAAGATGTTCTCAACTTTAATTGACTGCATCTATTAGAAAATTGGGCTTATTGAATGTTGTGTTTTTTTCTTCTTAATGTGTGCATATGTGTAAATGTGTCGGTCGATACTGTGTTATATATTATTTTGAACATATATATTTAAGAAGTACAATAGCAGATGTTTAATTTGTTGGCCGTATTTCATAATAACTTTTTGAATTTGCTGAGGGCCGATAAAAAATGGGCCGTAGTTTGGACACCCCTGATGTAGTGGGATCTCTGTTCCCAAACCACACCTGAAACAATGTTTAATCCAGGGATGGGCAAATGGCGGCCCACGGGCCGCATGCGGCCCCCACCTCCTCTTTTTGCGGCCCTAATATTAATTTATAAACAACGTAATTAATTAAAACAAATTAATTAAAAAAAATATTTATTTATTTTTTCATTTTTTTTACTTGTAGTACTGATACCGTCCACTAGACTCCTAGTTACGTCGCGAGCTGCGTACATGATTTCAAATACCACAAAATAATCTGTGATGCATTTGTGTGTATTGTGTTTGTTTCCCGGGGAAACCCTCACAAGAAACACCGGCTGTTGTTATGCCTGCTGTGACGTTAAATTGCCTCTTATAATTATGCCTTTACAAGCTTAAAAGTTGTATTTATCATCTGAATTTGGCGAAAAAAGTTTAATATTCTTAAAAAGATTTTGTTTATTTGAAATCAGATGAAAACAAACTGTCACGGACCCTGCCGTGTTATCTATGATTACTACGCTTTTCATTCATAATTTCAGCGGGAGGGATGGGGAGTGGCGCTGAGGAACAGCAAAGTGCGGGCGTGTTGACATTCCCCTTATTGTGGAATAAGGAGAATGCAGAGACTGGCTACAAGTGTTTTAGGTTCAAGTTAGACAACTAATGTCTGGGTTAATCTCAATACACACAATTTCCGTGCTTTCCAATAGTTTAAAATAGCTTTATTCCACTGTTTAATAACCTGTTCAATACAAACATGCCACTTGTACAAATGAAATAACATTTCTGTGAACTGATATTTGTTTAGTGAGCTTATTAGAGGATGTTCCCATTTATTGGGGATGTTCCCTTTGATTGTAAAATGTCAATGAAGATGTCAGACTTAGTATATTTGTTAATAATTACATACAACACATGGAATTGTTGTGTGTGTGTTCCAAGTGAATCTGCGGCCCCCTGGTGGCCAGTACATCAATTATGTGGCCCCCACCACCATCAAAGTTGCCCATCCCTGGTCTAATCTAAATGTCTGCTCTGTTTCAGGGATTCTTCCAATCTGCTCTGCGATCAGCGTGATGTTCAAGTCCTCGCCGTGGTATTTGTCCCTGCTGATGACACTTCCTGTCGCTCTGGGACTTCTGAGTCCATGAACTATCACATGGTAACGCCTCAATGGCCGCTTCCTACATGATTTGTGACTCACTGGTTTGCTGGTTGACTCTATGAAGACTTCTCAATACTCTAATTTCCCCTCCTCGACTCCCCTCCTCGACTCCTATCCTCGTGTCTTAGTCCCGCCCACAGGAGATGCGAGCGGAGGAGTCGAGGAGGGGAACCGAGGAGAGAGGAGGGGAAGCAGCAGGCGGTTAGAGAAATGAGAACTCCTCTCCTCTGAGCGGTCATTTTAAAGAGACGTCCATTAATGATGACAGGAGGCACAGCAGCCCTCTGTCTGATGGACAGATGTGTTCATGACGACTTATATATTTACTTTTAATTCATTGACAGTGCGGTTTAATGAGACAATAACAGGCTACAGATGCGGACACACACATATTTATATAAATATATACAATTTCAGAATCAAACAAGTATGAGAGCACTCTCATAATAACGTAACACAATCAGAGACTGGAGGTATCCCCCCCCCCTCCCCCCTCTCTCTGGTCGCTGAAATGGGCAATTTAAATTACGGGCCAAAAGTTGTATTTACAAGTTTTAAAAGTAAGCAGAGGACACCAAACCAACTGAGACCCGTCTGTCCGCCGCATCTACGCACTGTACAACACACACCTACACACTGTACAACACACACCTACACACACTATACAACACACACCTACACACTGGACCACACACACCTACACACTGGACCACACACACCTACACACTGGACCACACACACCTACACACTGTACAACACGCACCTCCAGCTCCTAGCTGCATGCAGAGCTGTCATTGGCTGAGATAAGTCCGGCCGTGCGTCACGCCTCCACCATTCCCGGAAATGCATCCGTGGAGGACCCATCAGTGTATCCTCGATTATAGCTCCTCCAAAGAGCCTCCTCGATGCTCGGTCCTCGATTTTTGCATTTTTAGAGAACCGAATTTCTCGCATTTAGAGAAATGAGATATCCTTCAACATGGCGTGCTGAAATCCATTTCCGGGTCACTACCGGAGGAGTCGAGGAGGGGAAATTAGAGTATTGAGAAGCCTTCTATGTGAGATGATTTTATTTTTATTTTTTATTTTTTAAACGGAGAGTAGAAGCCATTGAATAAATTAGACTGGATGAAATGAACCTTTCTTTGGGCATTGTGCTAGAAAACGTACCTTTTTGAGGTGTGAAATATTCGATGTCATAGACCTCATTCTCACCACTGTACCTTGATATTTCACAATGCTATCAAAAGAGGAAATAAATCATGACAGCATCAAATGAAAGACAAACAAATGCAACAGTGTTTGTTTTATTTATTTATTAAAATGACAGATTTAATCCGTTGATCAGGTCTCCCTTGTAAATAAGATTAATCGTGACCTATATATATATATATATATATAAACAATCATATGTTAATGGCTGGGTAAATATTAATTTTGTAAGTGTTATGTTGAAGAAAATCAGATGCTTGCTATAGATTTATATAACATGGTAACCCTGTTCTGAACACAAATGGGCTAGATTAAATACACCAAAATAACGTAAATATCTTCCATCAATACACAACATAAATAGAGATTTTGGATTGGATTTATAAAAAGGGACAAAAGTAAAATCACCTTTTCAGTGCTTGGGCACTCACAACCCACAAACTGTGCAATCATATGTTTTAAAGACGGCATATAGGTCAGATAGACGGTGTTCAACAAGACATTCAGAATTGTGTCTCCCTCATTTGTGAAGCTGCACAATATTTTTCTCTCAAGCCATTAAAAGCATACTGGCTTGTTTAGGTGACAGGTGCTAAAACGGGTCATTTCAGAGGGTTCACAAGTGTATTGAGATCGTATGAGAGCAATGTGTTTTTTTACTTTAAAGCATGTCACAATGCTTTAGTAGAAACCCGAAGTATGAAAACCTGCATAGTATGCTCCCTTTAAGTTACAGACTCAACACACCCCCTTCATTTAGATTACATTACAGTCTCACCAGTTTGCTCAAGTATAGATATTCAAGTGGCTGACATGGCTATCGAGTAATAGTAATGAATAACTGTTTAAACACTGCCTTTCCTGCAAGCGATGCTAATCTGTGATACCTGCAGGACCTTTCAATATATAAGAGGCGTTGGCAAAATGGTTCAAGTTTAGTCTCTTATCTACTTCCAATAAGACACATACTTCATTGGGATGACATGAAAATACTCACATGTCAGTGCACTCAGAGCTTTGATGCGAGTCTGCCCGAAAACACAAAAAGACGTGTGCAGAAGAGGTTTGAGGGTTGATCTCTGCAGCCTTCAGAGGGAGGGACGCTGCAGCTGAATGAGTAGCTGCTTTCTTCGAGGCGGCTCAAGTAATAACTGATGGACAGACATTGCATCGAGAGCATGGTGAAATCAAATGTCATGTTTTGCACAGGTTCATTGTTAACCATCACTCTCTTTCTAAAAGTACGCACATGCTAAAGTATACGTGTAGTACAAAAGAGACAGAACCTTGCACACACACACATTAGGGGCATTTAAAGATCTCTGTGCTGCTTATTTATGTTGTTGACTTATAAAGACAATACTCCGCTCTGCACTTCTGTTTTACGCTGTTGTCATCTTTTTTGTAATGCTACACTGCTCAGTTATATTTGCAAAGTAGTTACTGTAATAAAGATGTCTTTATATTTATAATAGGTCAGCTTATTTTGTTTATTTTATTCTGCCACCAAAGCTGTTCTAAATGCTATAGCAAAACTATAGTAACAAATAAAGGTTATGCAAAGTAAAAGGTTCCTGTGTGTTATTTCTGCCTGGGACGATTATTGTGTAGCAGACATGCTTGATGCCAATTCACATTTGTTTTTGCTCAAGACAATTGAAGTATTCTCTAAAAACAACAAAAACATCTCTGGATTTAAATGCCGGGTTGGAAGCTCTGACTGTGGATCAAACGTGCCTCACACCTTCCTCTCACACAAGATGTTATTGAAGGGGCCCTATTCAACTTTTTGGGGTGTTGTCTCTCCTGTACGATACGATACGATATACTTTATTGTCCCCGTAAGGACATTTGTTCTGGACTCCGTCCTGCAGTAACGCATACATGTACATATACAAACATAGTGGACATTAAGAGACATACACATATCATCAGCCATACACCGTTTGAACAAACACAATACACAGACAATGGCGACCTATTGCACAACCCCTCATGGCCAACATTTAAAAAGTACATTTCATTACATGTGAATGTTAAGAAGCTTAATGGACATAGGTAGGAATGAGTTCTTAGCGGTTCAGCCTGCTCTTGGGAACCCTACATCTTCTACCAGAAGGTAGGAGCTGGAATTCTGGGTGGAGTATGTGGGTGGGATCAGACACCATTTTGTTTGCCTGTCTGATAATGGACTGCTCGTATATGTTTTGGAGAGATGGGTGTTTTTTAACCCCCATAATTTCCATAGCAGTGAACTGCAAGATGCATGTAAATGGTCTGCAAGACTAAAATCCCTGTGTTCCCTCCAGAGGGAGTTTCTCTCCCACACACTCTTTAAAGTAGAGACACTACATACTGATATACACCTGAACATCAGCAGGAGAGGACTCTTTAAAGTAGAGACACTACATACTGATATACACCTGAACATCAGCAGGAGAGGACTCTTTAAAGTAGAGACACTACATACTGATATACACCTGAACATCAGCAGGAGAGGACTCTTTAAAGTAGAGACACTACACACTGATATACACATGAACATCAGCAGGAGAGGACTCTTTAAAGTAGAGACACTACATACTGATATACACCTGAACATCAGCAGGAGAGGACTCTTTAAAGTAGAGACACTACATACTGATATACACCTGAACATCAGCAGGAGAGGACTCTTTAAAGTAGAGACACTACATACTGATATACACCTGAACATCAGCAGGAGAGGACTCTTTAAAGTAGAGACACTACATACTGATATGAACCTGAAAATGAGCATTATGGGCCCACTTGGAAGCAAGTTGCTGTATTTGTCAGTGTGTTGGAGGTGTTTCCACTTTTCGTCCTGCAGATGGAGCTCTTGTTTTGCTGTTCTACCATTTGACAGCCTCCTAAAGCACAGGCTATATTCATGGTGTTGAGATCAAACAATTTAGCCCCAAAAACCATCAGGATCCACTAGTCGTTTTGTTCAATGTGCGCTGCAGTTTAAAACCAAGTTTAAATAATACTATATTAACATGAAAGAAACACGAAAAAAAGATACGAACAACAAGCCCATCACATACTATTGTATCCCCACTCGTACTTGCAAAACCAACAACAACAACAACCCCCTTTTTACACACACACACACACACACACACACACACACACACACACACACACACACACACACACACACACACACACACACACACACACACACACACACACACACACACACACACACACACACACACACACACACACACACACACACACACACACACACATATATATATATATACACACACACACACACCCACACCCACACACCCACACACACACAGACAAGCAGAACAAAGTCAATATCTATAGAAGGCCCATTCCTGGAAGACAGTGTGACATTATTCTTGGATACATTTGAGGACAAAGGGAGGATGTCTCTTAAAAAAAGAAGAACTAAAACCTTTGATGTTTTATCAGAAGACCGGATCTGGTGAGGAAAGCTCACTCTTTGGTTCGTAGCAGCCTCAAGCAGCATCACGTGGTACAGCATTTGTACAAAAAAGAAAGTGTCTTCAACCCACATGCCTCCAGAGTATTCATACAAATATGTAATGTCAGTTTCAAGCACTATTTTAATCAACTCCAGGCATTGGTTAATAAATGTCCCACGGTTTTATTAATAATTGGACAATAAGGGAACTATGGACTATCTATGGAGAAGCGTTGTAGTTCTTTTTTAATTGTAATAGTTCAACCAACCATCCGAAGTAATAGGACAAAACGTGTTGACGGAATTATGGCTTTTTGAGCTGTTCTAAAAACTTTGCACCATAACCAAAACAGTGTCACTGCCTGTAAAGAGATATGAAAGAATAGCAAAAGCAGCTGCCACGCAAGTCACTTCCTGTGATAATAAGCGTCGTGCAGATCAGAAAAACCAGTGGAAATGTGCTTTGTATGGGAATTACAATCTCTCCTAAAACAAAGGAACAAATACCGTGCATGGCTTCCTGTTTTCATAAATAACCTTCGACTACACTTTAACACAGTCAGACCCACATAATAACCTCGATGATGACCCTGAAATAACCCTAATTTGCTTTTGTAGATTTGACAATACATGCATCAAAAGCTGATTTAGATCATGTGACATCTTTATACGAAACATGTAAGAGTTTCTTAATGCAAGTAATCAACTGGGGAAGTGTATTAGTGATATTATTATGTATTATTAATCGTTTATTTAGCAGGGACAATGCACAGTAAGGAACACTTAAAACAATCACATGTGTCAAGCGTAACAGTGGAGAAACCCCTGTATTAAAGTGCATATAGCGGTGATTGCACATCTGCTTCTCAACCATTCTTTGAGTTGACCTTTGAAGCTATTGAGAGTGGGACGATCCCGTTGAGCTGCCTTTAAGAGAAAGTCTGCGGTGGACTTCACACTCTCCTCTGGTTTCTGAGCTAGTGCAGCGTCCAGTGTGTTTTTTGTGGATGAATTCCCCTAAGGGAGGGGGGGGGGGGGGGCAGTCCATGTAAACATTTATAAAAAAAAGCACATACTCTTAAAAGACTTACAATTGTCAAAGCTCAAGAAATTGTGTTTTTCAAGGATGGTACAGTGGTGGTATGAATTTGGCTTATACATCTAAGCATTTATTCATTTTACCCTGTTCACCTGTCGTGTATTGACGTGCCGATCTCTCAAGATGAGCTTATTTACCTTATTGTTTGCAATACATCTCATTTGAAGACCCCACTCATCCTCACCATGCTCTGTTCTCCCCGCTGCCCTCCGGCAAGAGGTTCCGCAGCATTAAGAGCAGAACAGTCTGTAATAGCTTTTTCCCCCATGCCATCAGACTGCTGAATATTAAGTAGACCAGTAACACAGAGATTAGATTACGCCGTGTAAAGCACACATATTTTCTATATAGTATGTCTATTTTATTTATATGTATAGTAAGTCTTTATATTTTAAACACACACTTTATCTTTAATTGTATCAGCACCACGTCACTATTATTTGTTTATATGTACAATTTTAGCAAGTTTTTATATTGTCCTGTTCCTGTAAGCCAGTACAACGACATTCCGTTTTAATAGTACACTCTGTGTCTCGTTGAAATGACAATAAAGTAAGTATATACTACTATATACTTTTTGTACTATATTATAAACTGAGCACAAAAAGTACGGAGGTTTGTGTTTGGTGGATTATTTATTTGTTCTAACAATGCTCCTTGTCAATAAATCTTGGACCGTTGGAAAGCCTCTTGTAACACCTTGGGATTACTTTTAGCAATGAAAGGTGCTTTCCAAATAAAATGTATTATTATTAAAGCCTGTTAATTTCCCTTTAAATGGTGACACATTTGTGAGGAACATGCATTTGTGTGATGAGCCTATGGGTTTCGCCCATGAAAAATGCGCCAAATCTTCTGTTCCAACGCCAAACAGCTTCTTTCTGTTGTCGACTCTTGTTGTTTGGTGGACTGGATGCTTGACGTCTGAGGAAACGAGACATATTGGCAATTTAACAATGTATTTATTTAAGGGCAGTCATGGCAGCAAGTCCTGAAGTTACCTCGCTAACCCCAAATCCTGCTTCGTAGTACAGGCCTCTGATTTCCTCTGTTTCCTGCTCAACAATCGTGCGATGGGATTTGATTGGCCGCCACCAGGTTAATATCATCATGAACTAATCTGTATCCTGGCCTCCCTCTGAGAGATACAGAGATGCAGTGCCGGGTGTGCATGTGCATGTGTTTAATATTAGCAAAGCTCCGATGGCCCAGACCCCCTAATGTCCTGGCTCTGTGCCTGGGCCTCAAAGATAAATTATCTTCAGGCCACACATACATGGCAGGAATAATCTGTGTCAGCTCTGAGCATTAAACACACATTCTTCTTCCGATGTGAGCAGATCTTAATAGAGACAATTAGGAGCATCAGCCAGGAGTGGGAGCACAGGAGGACACATTTAAATCACATCTGTGTCTTGAGAGTGTGTTAATCTCTACATGCAGACTCACAAATACATCATTAGTGATAAATGCACGACGAATTACAGATACAGGTTATAACAAACCAACATTAAATGAATGCAAGAGTATTAACTTTCAATTTAATCTTACATACATGCACATATTTATGAATACATATGCATGTTATGTTTAGAAGTGCTTGTTTAAAGAATATGATTCTGGAAATGATGAACAGAGGGCAGCAGTGGAAAGACTTTTCCAAAAGTAAAAAAAATACTGCGTACCTGTGAGTAAAAAAATAGGCTATACAGTATTTACATAATTACAAAGTAGCTGTGTTCAAAGAGAAATGTATGAACTGTTGGATTAAGGGTTAAGCTGTTTACTTCATGCTAATACCTGCTACCAGTCTTCATGCTAGGCTTAGCTAATCATCTCCTTTCTCTAGGATGCGTCTTTCCATTGACTTTGTGTGTAAATGCCTCAATCTTATTCTGCAAGTCTGTCAAATATGGGTCGAACAATGACTTTAAAAGACTATTTTTAAGAACAACAAAACACAACTGTATTTTTAAGAACTAAAACCTTGTTAGTGGTCTGATTCCAGTGTCATTACGCTAATAAGAAGGTGCTTAAAGACGGACAGAGGATAACAGCTAGCATGGTGTTGTCCAAAAGTTAAATAAAAAAATAAAGTATGAGTTCGTAAACAAATTGAAATAATAATAATAATACATGGGACTTTTATAGCGCTTTTCATGAAACTAGAAGACGCTTTGACAGAGAATTAAGAGGAGAAAAAGAGACAAGAGAAAAAATAAAAATAAATAGATAACAAAGAAATACAAAAAAGAGATAAACAGAACAGGAAATAGGGGTGGTCAGTGGTTGAATGCAGTGTTGAACAGGTGGGTTTTGAGTGATGTTTTGAATGCTGTGAGGGAGGAAGAATCTCTGATGGATTGGGGGGAATGTGTAGCCTACAGAGTTGCCGTTTTACAGGGACATGTATATACTGTTGGACAAAGCCAGGTGTTGCTGTTTTCTGCATGCTAACGCCTGCTAAGCTAAGCTAATCATCTGCTCTAGTTTGCATCTTTCCAATGACTTTGTGTGCAAATGCCTAAAACTTGTTCTGCAAGTCTCTCATATTTGATCTTGAGTGTACGTTGAGATGGCAGGTGGGTCGTATGTATGTCAGAGAGCATGTTTTGTAACCATTGAGGCTGAAAAGACGTGACCCAGTGTCAAACAAATAAATGACAGCGAGCGTCCCTTTAACCCCACTCAGCCACTCACCTCGCTGTTACTAATACACTTTATTGAGCAGTCAGGCAGCAGAGGTGACCCAGCGGCTCTGGAAACAACAACCACTTAAGGGGTATGGGCTTTGTGATCTGCCTCCATGCTGTTGAATGGTTCTGATTGTGTGATTAATTGTGTGTGAAGCAGGCTGTGTGTGTTAGACAGACTATTAAGGGAAGATGTTGGAGGTATAGAGTGATAGAGGAAGAGAGAAATTAGCGTACAAGATAAGAAATGATCTTATATCGACAACGAAAAGTTTATAAAATATCCAATACTAAAGGAATTAACAAAGTCAGAAACACTGCCTCGTATTGTAGCTGCAGAGATGGAAGAAGTCCCCAGATCTTGAACTTGAGTCAAAGTAGAAGTACAGAGTGTAGGAATACTCTGTTACAAGTAAAAGTCCTGCATTCAAAATGTTACTCAAGTAAAAGTACAAAAGTATTGGCATCAAAATATACTTAAAGTACCAAAAGTAAAAGTAGTCATCGTGCAGATTGGTCCATTTGTACGGAGCCCCTAAAGGGACATGAAAAAAATAACAGGGAGAGAAAAAAGGATAACGAGTTAGTATCTCGTGCGCACGAGAAACGTTCTCGTGCGCACGAGAAACGTTCTCGTGCGCACGAGATACTAACTCGTGCGCACTTTTTTTTGTTGAGAAAGTTACCGGTGCGCCAAGGAGGAAGTGAAGCGCACAGGAGACAACCATTTCATTGCAGACTGTTATGTTTACGTGGGGAAATTACAGTGCATACATTATTTGAGATATATATCGTACTTAGACGGCTAGTGACGGGCGGTGAGTGAGTGAGTGAGTGAGTGAGTGAGTGAGTGAGTGAGTGAGTGAGTGAGTGAGTGAGTGTGTGTGTGTGTGTGTGTGTGTGTGTGTGTGTGTGTGTGTGTGTGTGTGTGTGTGTGTGTGTGTGTGTGTGTGTGTGTGTGTGTGTGAGTCACGGACATTAATTCATAGATCAAAGCAGACTGGTTTACAGACTCTCCAGTTTTTTGCCAATCCGGTGCTTAAACCAATAGCTCTACACCCCTGGCCGAAATGTCCATAAAATTAAGTCTGACTTCAAAATATATCTCAAATAATGTATGCACTGTCATTTCATCTGTAACTTTCTCAAAAAGAAATAAAGTCAGGATAACGGATTTGTTTCTCGTGCGCACGAGAAACAAATCCGACTGACTTTATTTTTTTTCTCTCTCTTTTTTTTTTTTTTTCCATGTCCCTTTAGGGGCTCCGTACCATTTGAGAATAATATATGATATGTTTTATAATGATTGATCATTAAAGTGTTCTCAAAGCTGGTAAAGGTGCAGCTGGTTTTAATGACTTTGTAGACTGCAGAGTAGCTTGTGAATTTACTCCAGGTGGAACTAAAGTCTGATTTAACACTTGATTATATTTCACATCATTCATCCAGATCTCTAAAGTAAATCTCCATATGTACTTCACACCACTGTGTAGCTGTAACATGAACTCATTTCATACAGGAAGCAAACCTGTTATGTCACGTTTGCTACCAACCAAAGTGTGAATAGATGTTGAGATACTGTGATGACCTGCTTCCTGTTCTTTTATTAACATAACATCACACACAAAACAGCCTTGATCTTTTATTACAGTAGAGAAACAGCATCAGGTGTCCACATGGAAGACATCTAAAATCTGTTTCCTGGAAGTATTACTGCAGTAGTGGGTTGTCATGGATGTTTGCAATGAATAATCATATTAGCCAGCAGCTAAGTCTCAAAGATGTTAAGTGAAAACTAGACTTTTATTCGAAGCGTTTGGATATATTAAGAAATTACAGATTATTCTGCTCACCTACTCCAGTTTTAGGATTGCACCTTTAACGTCTCGTGATTATTTTCTTTGCCTCAAGGTTTTCTTAAAGGCCCTGTCACACTGTCCCGAAATTGACACCCGATGGACACACGATAAAGGAAATGTTCAAATTCGGCTGTGATCGTAGCAACATCGGGCCATTCGTGAGGGCATCTTAAGCCTTCGTATGACCGCCGGTGGAGTTTCTCAGGCTCCGGCAGCAACTTCGTGAGCGGCAACTTCGTGAGGCACTCGTGAGGGCATCTTGTCAAGTCGTGTCATCTTCGTGTTATCATCGGTGCATTTGCCCTCACTCTGATCGGGGCGAATGCCCGATGGCACCGAGGATAACAAGATGCCCTCACGATGGCCTTACGAAGGGCAAAATTGACACACGAATTCAACACGAAAATGAACCTTCTCAAGGTCCTTCGGCAATTTTTTGGCATGCCAAAGATTTTGCCTCCGCTCACGAAGTTGCTGCCGGAGCCTGAGAAACTCCGCCAGCGATCATACGATGGCTTAAGATGCCCTCACGAATGGCCCGATGTTGCTACGATCACAGCCGAATTTGAACATTTCCTTTATCGTGTTTCCATCGGGTTGTTTTATTGCACAACAAAATCATGTAAATATATTATGTAAATAACCCAATTTGTGTTCTGTGAAACTAAAAAGGATATAATATATTATTTTGAAGGACAGTTGACAGGAAATTGTTGTTGTTATGGAAACAACATTACGGAGAAAACGTAATATTTTCTACATATAAAGACGGATAAAGTAAAGAACAAAGTCTGAAGATATCAGTACAGTATCGTAGTACTGTAACATAATTGTTTTTGGTACTTTCATTGCAGTTGTATGTCTTAAATGTAAAGTAAATGTTGCCTTCGTGTGTGGTTCGGGGCCATCTTCGTGCGAAATTCACAATTCCATATTCGTGTGTCCATCGGGTGTCCATTTCGGGACAGTGTGACAGGGCCTTTATACAGACTGAAAACTCTATATTCACATGATATTAATATACTTGTTGTCCCCTCCCCCAGTATGTTCATTACATTAATGTAATTGATAATAACTGTGACACAGGCAGTGACTGTAAACACCATAACTGTCTGTTTCAAGAACAGATTTTTTTTCTCCACACAACTACCCATCACTTTAGTTAACTTACATTAAAGGTGGGGTAGTTAATTCACTTCAGAAACACTTTTTCTTATATTCCATGGAATGCTCTTAACATCCCGATGGCAATGAATACATGAAATGCTTTGATGCTTTGTAAAAGTGCTCCGATAGTGATCAGCGTTTCGTGGAGAAACCAAAGTAGCTTTTAATTTGGGGGCTTGCCCTGGGAACTGTTTGTACGCAGTGTGTTGGAGCTACAGCGAGTATAATTTGAATGAACAACAACTTGTTTCATTCATTTATTGCACTTCCTACGACAAATGCCTAGATGTCCTTTAGGATAACACCCGCATGACTCAATGGTGTGCTTTTATTGCAGAAAGACTTGCGAACACACTTTTCTTACCAGCAGTGGAAGTAAATGATGTTTGCCAATTTAAGGACTCAAATCAGCAGCGTTAATGAGCTGCAGGACACACTTAGACAAGGCTGCCGTATCTGCAGTGGTGACTCGACTCATAACTGTCTCACTCATCGAAGGAAGGCTTTTCATTTTCAAAAGGGTGTTTGAGGACAGCTGATTAACAGACAGAGGTGGAATAAGTATTCGGTTCCTATAGTGAAGTAAAAGTATAAATACTCTTTTGTAAGTCTTGCTTTTAAAATGTAATTAGAAGTAGAAAAGTATTCATAATGCAAAAAGGCTATTTTCAGAGTAGTTTATATTTCTTCATGTGTTATTGTGTGTGATGCAGCTGGTGAACATGGAGCTAATCTAATAACCTTTAACGATTTTTTTGTAGTAGCTAAATGTACGCTATGTACAATTTAAGACTTATTAATTTGTTAAAAGTACCTAAGAATTGTCCTTACACGGTACTTAGGTAAATGTAATAAGTTATTGACCACCACTAACAATGGACGATCATATTCTAGATGTTTGTTGTATATGATTCATATTTGACTTGGCTGTATCATTTGTGCTATGTCACATCCGAAAAATCCCCAAAGACCCTTGACTCGAAGGGTTGACTGACCTCAGTGACCTGTGTGACCTCTGAGCGTCGGGATGAGAGCATCTGGGCTGCATGTGTTTAATGGCGGGTGTCCTTAAAATGTTCCAGGTGTTAATTAAAAACCCTGAATATAATGTGGTAATGGCAACAAAGCAGTTGACTGATTAAATTCAACTTAAAAAATACCTTAAATACAGATTGTTTCAATAGCTGCTGTTGTGCTAATATATGCTAATATATGCTAACATCCTTAATGTTCTCCTATGATAAAGACACAGAGATTGTTGTCAGTGCACATGGTGATTGGATGCACTGAATAGATGGAAAACAGCATTTTTATAAAATACCTGTGCATGCTAAAACAGAATTGTGTTCCACTTTCCCTGAAAGAAATTGCGAACATGAGTAGGTTTCATAATTTCTTTAATGTCAAAGATTATAAAAATGCATTATACTCTTTTAAAAAACAAAAGATAACTGACTAAAGCACCTAACAAAATCTCTCTTGTTCAAGGTAGCAATGTAACCCATAATATAAATGCTCCCATCACACATTCATTTTGATAAGCTTGAATAATAATTACAAAAGTAGAAGTTTTATTCCATGAAATAAATTAATTCTCTTTAGGGAATCATTTTCCTTGAGTTTTGTCTAAACACATGAATCCACTTTATTTTTTCTTACATTTAATCTTTCAAAATAGTTTTTTTTTCACACAAATACACGTCTATGGCACAATACATTTACTAGAAACGAATGGCTATAATCCTCAAGCACAAGAAAATACTAGAAATAAAAAGGCAAACGGTGCGTCACAGGTCCAATCAGCCTTAATCAAATACATACAAAAAAAAATATGTACAAAAATATGTGAGTAAAAAATGCAATCCATTACTCACCGAGGAAAATGTCAGGAGAAATTCCTTCAACACTTCAGAGGTAAAATATTTTGAGGTATGAGTGTTTGTATATTTATTGATATGATCTGGACTGAGATATGTAAACAACCATTTCTAACACAACCATACATATAGTATAATACTCCAGTTCAATCAAAAAAAGTCATTTAAACCCTTCATATACAAAAAGGTACTGCTAAAGAAATTATTTGTACAGCATTAAAGGGGACGTATGATGGAAAATGCACTTTGTGATGTCTTTTATACAGAAACATGTGTCCCGGTGCGTCAGGGAACTCACGCAGCGTCAGAAAATAAAACCCTCTCTTTTCCTCCGTACCCAAATCTCTAAAAACGGGGCTACAACGGAGCTGATTCAGATTTGCGTCCGATATGACGTAATATCGGAAATGTGGGCTGGCTTTACGCCCTTGGCCCTATCAGAAACGCTGCTATCAGAAACAATGCCCGACTGTTTTGGACGTAATATGGTCGGTGTTTACATTAGCATCGCTAACACTCAGAGCTAACCTTTACTGGAGAGCATGTGTGTGAAGAAGCAGGAAGTAAAGGAACTCACCTTGTGGTATAACCGGCAAGAGAGAAAGCCTTTGAGCTCCAAACTGTTTCAGAAATAATCCTTGATAATCCATGATATGGCGTTTCATCACGGCAGTATTTAGTTTAGACAGTAGCTGCCGGGTCCCGCATGAGCTCCGCCCCCTCCTTTTTTAAATGTTATCAATTTTATTTATTTGTTAAGCTTTATACATAAAATCAGCACTTTTGAAACAGGAAGTGAAATAGAGGGATATGAGGCATGGCTAGAATGGGTGATCTGTTTCGTATTTTGAGCAAAACACTTCATAGACATGTTTTTTATATATCGGAGACCTATGCTATTGCCTAAAAATAGCATGATAGGTGACCTTTAAGCGTCTGTGAGACAGTGTAGGCACAGATCATTGGCACACTTTCTTTGAAAAGTGAGAGTAAGATGGCTTTGGTGCATAAAAACTGGGAGGTAAAACATGATTTATGAGTCAACTAAATGTGATCACTCGTTTCCATCATCAGCCTCTCTGCGTCAAGCATTTTCAGGTGAAAATCCCCAAATACTTAGAAAATTGATTTCCAGTTAATCCAAATACAGTTTTGAAAAAAGTTGTTCTGAACTAAAACTGTGGTAGAAGTCTCTAATGTCACAGAGGTTCATGTAGGTTTCTCGTGAAGGCATCATGTCCCTAATCTACTGCTTCTCCCACTGCTTCATGCATTTTAAAATCGGGTGAAAATCTCAAAAATGTCCCTTTTTAAAGAATTTCCTTTTTTTCAGTTCATCCGAATGAAGTTTTGAAAGGTTTTTTGTATTAACTAAAGTGTGTTTAAATATCTTAATGTCACAGAGGTCCATGTAGGTTACTCCTGAAAGCAACATTTAGCCCTAAAAAAACAAGCATTATTCATACGAGCATTTTAGGCGTCCCAAACACCCGCTTTTCTGAAAATACTCTTAATTATTGCACCAACATAACTAGGAGGACACAGTCTCTATATTCATTGAGATTGATATGGACTTAGAGTTTACAAAGCCATTCATGTGTGTTGATGTGTAAAGCCCCCTGAGACAAATGTGTTTTGTGGTGTTGGGCTGTATAAATACAATTTAGATTGAAGATAAGATGATTATGAGAAAGCCACCTCATAATGTATCCGTCATTTCCTTCTTCAATATGTTTGATGCAACAAGAGAGAAAAAAGGCACGTCTCATATGCAGTATGTACATTTCAACAGCGTAGGCACACATTTTACTTTACAAGAAAAGCTATAATTGAAATTAAAACTAAAATAAATACCTCAATACACTATATGGATGATTATTGATTTCAGTCGTATACAGACAAGCTTTAAGGACATCTTAAGGCGAGGAGACATGGCTGGTTTTCAATTTGAGTGCAGAAGTTGTCTGTTCATAAACATTGAATCTATGCCGATCGGGACGTGTTGAGTTGGTTTTATTACCTGCTTTATGGTTCTTAAGAGTCTATTCCCCTAAACACATCCTGTTCTCCATACCTTTCCTCTGGGTCCTTTTAATTCGCTTTTTTAATATAGTAAATGTGTATCAATATGCAAGCGATATCGTTTTATCTTGCATCGAGTTGAATGAGCTCAATAGGTTTCCACTTGTGTGAACATAAAGTCTCAATTCCTGTTATTTATTTATATTTAGAGGGTTTATGGTCCACGAGAATATAATATCACGATCTCTTTTAAAGATCTGGGAGCAGTTTTTATATCACTCTTGACATTTTAAGCCCTGGACAAAAAAACAACAACTATTTAATGAGTTACATTGGGGGAATAATCGTTGATAATGTTACCTCATTGAAGATAAGCTGCTGTGCCGGACCGACACTACTTTCACTGGGTGTTGGCAAATAAAAAACTTCTACCACCACCAACAGAACAGTGTGTGGTCAAACTAAACTTATAAGTGCATTTAAGTGAGTTGGTAAATCTCTATTTAAATTTTAAGTCCAACCAAATGACTAAGGCTTTTCTTATTCGGCATTTTGACGCCGTCTTCTGTATATGTAATATATGGTATTGTACATATTTATATAAAAAATAAAACAGCAGAAATAAACATATGTGTTTCCAGTTATGAAAGGCTAGTTTGCTAATGCTGGCAGATTTTAAAATAACATTTTGTTAGGATGGAAAAGGATGGCGGGTGGTCCGTTTACAGTTTCCAGCCTCTGAGTGAAGGTGAACAGCAACTGAGAAAACCTGTGAGGGGGAATAGAAAATGTTCAGAGATGAAAAACAGTCAAATTGTTTTAAAGGTCACCTATTATGCAAAATCCACTTCTTCATGTCTCTTCTACACCAACATGTGTCCCCTCTTCTTCATGTCTCTTCTACACCAACATGTGTCCCCTCTGTGTGAAGAGATTCTCTCTCTCTTTGTCCTGATCCATTTACACAGGCTGCTGCACCCCCGCTGTCTCACGGAGAGATACCGCAAGTCCTTCCTTCCTGCAGCCATCAGACTATACAACCAGCACAGCCCCTAGTAGAACCAGCACAGCCCCTAGTAGAACCCCCCCCCACCTGGCTGCTAAATCCTAAGAACTGTTACAGGATTATGTAAAAATGGTTTTCGTTATTATATTTTTTACATTTTTTATTATATCATAACTTAGTACTTTTTAATGCATGTAACATATGTAACATTAAGCTGTCTGTGGCTCTTTTTTCTGCTCTAACTATGTCAATTTCCCCTCTGTGGGACTAATAAAGCTATTCTGATTCTGATAAAAACCTGTCTGAAAATGAGCTGATCAGATTTTGGCCACTTTATGATGTCATAACGATTTGTTGTCTTGTGTCACCATTAGCCAATCAGCAACCAAGGTAACACCATTACCATTAACTTCCTGCCAGGCGTTTATGTCAGTCTCACCTTTTTGTCCCCCACCATGGCTGCTACCCTGACACCCAGCTGTGTGTGGTGGTCTTCACCCTTTGGGGGAACCCAGCTGAGGGGTCAAAGTTAAAGTCGAGGGCCCCGCCATCCATCAGGGTGTCATGGAGCACCGTCTCCATGTCACATTCAAGCCTCTCGATGGACACGTTGTCCAGGTCGCTGGGCAGCCGCTCCTGGTGATGAAGGTGAGGGTGAACCGAGCCGAGCGCCCTGTAGCCGCTGGTGCTGCCGTAGCCCGTGGAAACGGAGTAAGTATGTGTGGGGTGTGTGTGAGGCAGCTGCATGAATGTCCTCAGGCTGGTCATTCGATGAGGGGCCCCTGAAGGACTAGTTAGACTAGTCAGGGGGATCATGTTACAGCTATTCAAATCGTGTGAGCTCGGAGGACCCTGTCTATGTATAGCTTGTGGATTTACATGAGGGTGACTCTGAGGAGGATTCATCATTTTCGCCCCGTTGTGACCCCCCATGTGGCTCTGGCAGCTGTAAGGGGGCAGTTGGCAACCTCCCCTCCCCACCTCCCTATTGGCTTCTGCTTCTGAGGTCAGCAGCTCTTTGAGGAGGCCAGCAGGGCAGATGTACTGGTTCTCATACGCCCCAAAGCCCGGCTTGGTCTGTGGGAGCGCCTGCATGGGGGCGGGGGGCAGGTTGCTCATCCTGACCTGGCTGTACATGCATTTACGGTAGTCTTTCTGTGGGAGCGGGGTCAAGCCGGGGGAGCTGTAGGGGCCGCTCTGAAGCATGGCAGCATTTGATGAATGTGTGGAGTCAGACACTAGCTGTGGGGTTTTAGGGGGCAGCAGGTTCAGGTTATCCAGCAGACCCTCCATGACCATCTCTGAGCCGTGTATGGACCCGGCCACCTCGGACAGGCTGGGCAGAGAGGAGGTGATCTTGGTTCCCGACGCTCCGGGGTACATCATGTGGCCCTCAGACTCCCCCAGGTCGTCCGGGTCAGGCGGGAAAGGCGAGTGGCAGCCGCTCAGGGTGCTGGCGTCAGAGCTGGTGCGCGTCCTGAAGGAGCTCCAGGCTTCAAAGTCCTCGTTGCTGTGAGAGTTTGGGCTCCCCAGCCAGTTGGAGTACTGGGAACCAGGGCTGCTGTCTCCCCCCTCAACCCCCTCCTGTAGAGCCATCTAAAGATAGGAAAACATGAACCAGGCTACCATTAATAAACAACACTATTACTATTTAATTTTTTTACTTTCTTGATCGATACATTTTTGCCGCGTGACATATTTCTTTAGGATTACTTCAATAAATATTTTTTTTTACTAAAGATGATATTTCCTAAAAAAAAGCGTGTCTTATATTTGTAGCAATAAATATAATTATTGCTTTACGGTCATTTTAGGTACATTCAGTATGTTTTAGTGCCATTTAAACACTTTTTTATGATTAAATCGATCTTGAATTGTGATTATTTTCCACAGGACAATCGTGACTTAGAGCTAATTTTCTAAGAGAGCAGATGACTGTATTTTCTTCTTCTATTAACAGAGATTAAGCAGAGCTGTGGGAAAAATACACACATACAGAACACACTGATTGTATGAGTGAGTATAGTGTTAATAAAAAGGGGGACTGTACCTTTTTCTTTGTGGCCCTTCCTCGGCTCTTGGCAAACTTACTGTTGTTGTCCATGGAGGCGGCTCTGCGGCGCGGCGACTTCCCGCTCTTACCCCCATCGGGGTTCAACATCCACCAGGAGCTTTTGCCCGTCCCCTCGTTCTGTATGCGCACAAAGCGGCTGTGCAGCGACAGGTTGTGTCTGATGGAGTTCTGCGTGGAGAAAAGATTTGAATATTTGTAAACAGAGGAAAGGCGGGAAGACTTAAAATATAGAATTACTAGTTATGTTTAAACAAATCAATCAGTAAGCTAATCTGAGTGTCACAATATGAAGGTAATGTATCCTCATTAGTTTCTGTTGATTTCTGATTCTTTAGATATAAAATGCAAGAGAAAGAAAAGAAGATGTTTTTCCCATAGGTGTATTATGCAAGACAACAGAACAAAATCACCTTAGAAATAAGATATTTTCGGATAAGAAATGTGTCCTCTGCTCATAGATTTTATTTAAAGGAAAACCTTTCATGAAGTATATTCAGGCAGTAGCCTACACACCAACAATGAAACACATGAGCGCATACTACAGTTAAAAAAAGCAGAAATAAAATCTGAGCTGACAGAAAATGTTAGTTTAATACACACAATTAAAGGTGGGGTAGGTAAGTTTAAGAAACCGGCTCAAGATCGCTAGAATTTGAAAATACACAACCGGAGAAAATCTGCTACTTCCTTAGAGCCCCTCCTCCAACACACACGAACGCGCACATCACCAATGAGGGCACGAGATAAGTGTGTGCCCCGATGGAAGGCTGACAGGCAGGTAGGCCAACCAATCCGTTTAGCCGGGCCGGCTAAACGGATTGGTTGTACTTTTTACAGTATTACGGCTTCTACAGATGACATTTTGTTATGGATTTTTTGTCAAAGCACTTCAGATATTCATTGCTATCGGGATGTTAAGAGCATTCCATGGAATATAACAAAAAGTGTATCTCGAGCCGGTTTCTGAAACTTACCTACCCCACCTTTAAGCTCACACACACTATTTTATGAACATATAGGTTCACCTGCTGAATTAGAAAAAGAACAAATGAACCAAAGAAAGTGAAAATCATGAAGTATATTCAGGCAGTAGGTGTATAGATTCACACTTAAAGTATTAGTTTACAGGACAGCACAGCTGACAAAGGAGAAATAACATCTGCTTCTTTTAAAACAAATACAACAGGCTTTTTTTTAGCTTTTTAGTAACATTGTAATCCTGCTAGTAATTTTTGGTATGCTGATTGAATCCATTACATGTAATCTGTTACTCCCCAAGCCTGGTTGCAAGATCTCTTTGGACTTTGAGGAAGCTACAATGTGGAGTCTCAATAACAGGATTTCTTTCCAAATGTTATTGTATTGTGATAAACAACACTGACCCTCTGGTGAAGTGCATGCACAAGTTATCCCTAAGCGCTTCTTACAGGGAATGAGATGAGAAGGTGAATTTCTGCAGAGGAACTATTTGTCATTTCTCATACCGAGTGGAGAAGGAGCTGTTGAGGGTGAGTGTGACGTCAAAGCCAGCAGATGAACAGGAAGTATGCATATGTCCATATCCTCCGTCAACAATATTCTGTCGACTGAGCCTTTTCCACTCCACACTCTCCAGCAACATTTATAAGTTACTTTGGCTTGAGGAAGCAAGAAAGGGATATGTCATGTCATTAATTGTACACTATATAAATATACGGACCAAGTCAGAAGAGCCAGTGCTTGCTTAAACAAGTCCTACATTAGAGGTTATTAGTGTGGTCATCCTTCTCCCTCCTCACCGTAAGCCATAATCATGTTTCCTGTGATTTACACAATGTTTGATCAGCGCATGCTTTTCCCACCCTTCCACCAGCAGCAGTTTTTTTTTATGAAAGAGCAGATTCTTCAGAAAATGAGACTGCATTGCTTTGGGGTTTACCCAACTTGCCCCCTTTTTTTTTTTTTAAGTGTGGTCACATTTGTCCTTATGCTAACATGTATACACCTAAAGCCTCACTCAATCCTCTCTCTAATGCTATGTTATGAACTCTAAAAAGAATGCAGAGGCGCCTCCTGCGGTAACTCTCAGGAAGAAAAACAGCGACGATTGAGGAACACAGACATGGTCACACAGGACACAGACGCACTATAGACTGCTCTCGATGGATATTAAATGTTGGTCGTGGGTTGGGAGCATTCAGTGCATATCCGAAGATTGAGAGATAAATACATTTGTAATCATTTTGTTCAAAGTTATAACTATGTCTGCTCCATAGCTTCTCTTAATAACTGGACTTAAAATTCCACTGGACATTTTACATTCAGATTCTATTTAATATTGAATAATCCATTCTTGCACAATAATATCCTGCATTATATTTGTTACTGAAAATTTGTATTTCCACATGTATATATATTTTTCATCTATCCATCTATCCATCCATCTATCCATCTATCTATCTATCCATCCATCCATCCATCTATCCATCTATATATCTATCTATCTATCCATCTATCTATCCATCTATCTATCTATCCCATCTATATATGGCATATATGGCTCCCATCTATATATCTATCTATCCATCCATCTATCTATCTATCCATCTATCCATCCATCCATCTATCCATCTATATATCTATCTATCCATCCATCCATCCATCTATCTATCTATCCATCTATATATCTATCTATCCATCCATCCATCTATCTATCTATCCATCCATCTATCTATCCATCTATCCATCTATCCATCTATATATCTATCTATCCATCCATCTATCTATCTATCTAGAACCTGAATGACACTTCAAATAATTGTAGGAATAGAACATACTAAGGATATTGTGCGCATTGTTTTGGATGACTGTCCCCATACAAAGGCACTGAACCACGGCAAGCTTCAGCTCAAACTATACATCCACAGTGGCTTTGTGGAGGCAGCGAGCTGTGCATGAATGAGAAATGTTTTACTGGAAAAGAAGACGGGGGGGAGGTTACAGAGTTCGAGGCGAGGATGGGGAGGGACGTCAGAGCGAGATGTTTTTGCCGGCAGAGCTGAGGTCAATGGGTTCACTCTTCACTGTGTGCTGAACACGAGCTACTCAGCCTGCGCTCACAAAGACATGCAAACAGGTTGAATGGAGCTCAGTGGATAGTGCGCTGAACTTCGAATCAGGGGGTAGTAAGTTCGAGTCCCACTGCAGTCAGCATGTCGTTGTGTCCCTGGGAAAGACACTTCACCCCAAATGGCTCCTGTGGGGATTGCCCACAGTACTGAATGTATGTAAGTCGCTTTGGATAAAAGCGTCTAACAAGTGAAATGTAATGTAATGGAGTAGGAGCAGAGAGAGGAGAAGATTCACAGACATGCTGCCGGCTGTACTTTCTGACTCACCACAACAAACCCCCCCACCCGGTCTCCTCCCTTCTCTTCCACTGGCTTTTAAATAAAGCTTCCTGTGTCGGAGGACATCCTGTATGCTGAAGAGACGTGAAGGGGAGTTAACGCTCACTCCATGTCCTCACAATGCAATACAAATCTGGCTCAGGTTAAGGATAGGACAGATGAAAAGAACTCCCAATTGGTTGAATTTGGTCATTTCTATTTGCAGAATAACTGTGAATATCCTCATATAAGCTGTCTATTAGGGTAGACATGTAAAAAATACTGTGTTTTAAACATACAGAAGTAAAGTGATGTATGATTATGTATGTATTAAGAATAGATTCCCTCAATGTTAGTTTATTTTGTGAACCATCATTTATGCGGCCGGGGGCTTACTATTCGTGATTAGTTTAAAAAGGGAAATCTTTAATTTTGTCTGATTGTTTTTTACTAAAGACGATAAAAAAGGTGACCTGTCTGTGTTTCAATAAATAGAATTGTTACTCCACAAAATGAAAGATTAAATAAATCCACTCTGTGCATTATTTGAAGTGCAAGATGATTGTCTTCTCATTTTCTGTCTTTGTGCAAAACAATAAGAGAGCAAATATTTTCTGAAATGTCAAACTGTTCCTTTAACATAGTTGTGATTTGACATGATTTTATCATGACCTTCTCTCCCTTTAACTTGATCTCAATCTGTAACCAGAAGACAGGAAATGAGTCGAGGACGAGAGATCTGAGCGATGTGTTGCACAGCTTCAGTCTGTGAACTAACTTCACTAAAACCAAGACGACATGTCTCGCTCGCAGACAGCTGAGATCTAGTGATATGCAAATGCTGACTGCCTACAATGGATCATGGGCTGCATGACTGGGCCCTGGGAAGAGGAATTTCTCTACTCTGCCAGGGATAATCCTCGTCTGAGACAGACCTCACCTCCGCCCAAAGAGAACAAAAGACATCCCCTGCCTCACTAATTCAGGAGGTGCCCCATTCACACATCATGCCCCTGAAAGCCTGACCCAAGGTGGCCTATATGCTGCTAAACTTTTATATAAAACATATTGTCACGGTCCTCATGTTTTAACCGGCTTTGAAGTTAAATATGTGCACCTGTAGCTGCATATGAATGTGGGGCATTAAGAAGTCTGTGTGCTCCTCATTGACCTTTCACGGCTACTAGGGGAGTTCCCAGGCACAGATTACAGACTGCAAGTGAAGTAAAGGATCTATTAAGCACGTTGAGCAGTGATCAAACACAAGCTTGTAGAAGAAATAGGATGCAATAGATACAAATATGTCATTAGAAAATATTTTAATATGATGCTGTTTTGCTTTGTGTTCGCGGGTACTGGGTAGAGTCATGTTCATTTACTTTTATGTGCTTAAAATGTAAGCTTTGTAGCTACCGAACATCTATTTCCATTCTTGATATTGCCTTTAATAATTGTAATATGCTAAGAATTCATCCATTAGCTTATATGTCTCTGTGAAAGACTTAAACGGACGCAAACTGGCTCTACACTGAAGAATGAGAGTTTTAACATCGCTCTGTTTCTAGGTCAGTGGGTGTAAGGATGCCTGACATGGGAAAGGTCTTATTGCTTCTGACTAAATCTATTTACAGTTTGCCCTCAGAAATGGAACATGTTGAACAATGTAAATCTTCAGCAGAAAGCATTTGTCTCTCTGCTGTCCAAGTCGAACTGCTCTATGGTAGATTTTTAGCGAATTATCCAACAGCTTACAACTCTTCAAATGCACTCAATGATCACAAAATCATCTGTGTTCATATTTGTATGTGACAAACCGCTGCTGCATGAAGCGACTCCTCCTACTGGACTTGAAAACAAGCAACACAGCTGCTGTTTCTTGTGTAGTGAAGCATGAGATCGCAGTAACGGTCGCAGGGTGAGTAAACAAGCAAGGTCCCGTTGCAGGGACAGGTGCTGCAGCCATACAGTGAAAGTGGCCTCACGTGCAACTGATCCAAACGTTTTACATATAGATCCAGACGCAACCACAGACTGGAGAGAGGATCCCCACAGGAGAACCACTGGGGAGACCATCTGCTACTCATATCTGTAACTCCGCTTTAAATCAATGAGGCGTGATACGTAGCGAGTGACGAAAATAATGGAGGGAAAAAGAGAGTCACTTTAAATTTGCAGACATGTCTTGGCCTATAAGTTTAGCAATACAACCATGTAAAACTCAGAGGTTAAGCTGCTGCCAAAACGATCCACGGTCTCGTATTACCAGTAGCATATTGTTAGCAGACTCTAGGTAGCCTATGGCTGTGTAGCTATTGTAGCATTTTGCTAACGTTTTCTATATTTATGCTACTGCTACGCTAAGTTTCAGCATGTCACCAGAGAATTTTCTTTGATTTTATCCCATAATAGAAAACACCAAGTTAATTGAAATGTTCAGAAATAAGCAAACGTATTCAGTAATATCAGTTACTTAAAGTTAGCTAATATTAGCTCATTTTAGCAACCATTAGCCATTGGTAATACTAAACCACGTGAGGTTGTGGCAGTTTTGTAAAAGTAAGAATATATAATGTCTTCTGTAAAGTCTCACTTGAATCAGTACCCTCCCAGATTGTATCCATCTTGCTTTAAGCTAATGTTGCATAATGTTTATATTTTCTAATCAAGCTTCATGGCTTGCTAGTTGGAATATTAGTCCAAAAATCACATTAAGAGTCAAATAAGGAAGCGTGCTAATCTCTTAGGCAGGCTATTATTCTTGACCAGTTTGTTGGCCAGTGCCTTAAGACATTGTGTTGTTCAGAATGTTATTACAAATATTGGCTTTCTATTACTTCTGTGGTTTAATGCAACAAAAAAAGATCATGTATAAAATAAGGATAAAGCTTGTTGTTAGTGTGTCTTATTGGGACACATTACATCTCTTGACATACTTACTTATTTTAAATTGAATGTCTAATAATTGCAAAAAATATTCTGCTAAAAGATAATACTGCAGCCATATTTTTTATTCCTGTCTAATTAAAATGCAAGACACAAAGACAGCAATGTATTCAGCTGCTAAATGAAAAAAAGGGGAAACCATCTTATTTTTAAATAGCAAATGTATTTTTGATCTTGTGAGACAAGTGTTCACACTGCTTCTTTATCTTGCACTTTATGAAGACTCTTGCTGAGTGCAAAAATACCATTGAAGATGTCTGACAGTAAATCATATCTGTTGTCACTTTACTATATCACCACAGAGCAGAACGATATGCAGGGTGAATAAGAGAATTAGAGCGCACAGAACGTGCAGAGATTACAGTAAAAGGACAAGCCACTTCCTGACAGTGTCTTCCTGTGCACCCCTCCCCCTTTCTCCTCTGACCCAGGAAGATGAAAATGAGTGTGGGCCCTGAGTTTAGTGTTACAGGGCGGTAACAAAAAAAGGCGAGCGCTGTAGAAGAAGAGCCCTTGAGCTCAGTGGGCAGACCACGTCGCCTCGTTGTGGCTCCCGGCACAATACAGGTTACTTCATTAACACTGAGCATCAAACCGAGTGACCTACTTCTGCGATGGCTTCAAAGTGGGGCTATGAAAAGGAATGGGGAGCTTTGTGTTGGGAGCTCAGGCTTGAATATACAACCAGGAGGGAAATGAGCATGATGAACACTTTAAAACATCCTCACTTGATGTGCAACTGATCAAGAAAACTTAATATTAACAAAAACTAAGCCGATTACAAACTTGATCTATAAGCTTCTACAGCCTAATCCTGAGATTCTTTGCACACTTTAAAGGTTAAAAAGGCCAACTGTTTTTGTACAGGCTTGGACAATAATCTAAATTACTTCCGATTCCTTTCCTTTGTCTTCACACAATATTTCTCCACTTGCCTCTGCACCCATGTCCATTATATTTTTGCATAATGTATTTGAGGCCAGGTTCTTTTTGTGAACAGAATATAGGGGGGGGGGGGGGGGGTATTATTGTGTGGGACTGGAGGACAATGCAGAAAGCCACATGCCGTAGATTCCACAGACTCACACATGTGTAGACAGCAGACTGTACACAGGCATCGGCCCACAGAAAGCCAGTCAGCTGACGGCTCCCCTCCCTCCCAGAAGCTATATGCGCTCCTCATTGAAAAGCCCCTGCCCCAAGCCTCCTTTTCTTCATGGGGTTACTTGAAGCTTTCAGTGGGCCTCTTAAGTTAAGGGTCGGCCTCCCTTTTTTAACCTTGTGATCCCAAGACAAATAGCAGACTTTTTCTTGCCTCTTTTAGTGGCCTCTTTTCAAGTCCGTGTCCTCAAACCGAGTTCACAAACCCTCAGTAGAACCCTTGATTTGTTTAAAAGTTGCTCATAAAGAAGCAAACAATTGTAATTAAACAATAGAAGTTATTTTGTTTATAAATGTTAGCAGCTCTGTGACGCTTTTCTTATACTGTTGCCATTGATGACAAAGTTGTATAGTATAATGTTAACTATTACCAATATCATTTGCTACAGCATTAGGAAACTTAACAATATATTTGTTTTCCTAGTGTTAGGAGCAGTGGGCTGCCATTATGAACGGCGCCCGGGGAGCAGTGTGTAGGGAACGGTGCCTTGCTCAGGGACACCTCGGTAGCACTTGAACTGGTGACCTTCCAGTTGCCAAGTCCCTATCCACTTCGCCACCACCGCAATATACTGCATGTCATAACTTTGCAAGTATTTAGTCATTATATCAGTGTTTGACAAACTAACAACTTTGACGTGAAATCACCTAGAATTCACACCGACGGCAAACAAAAGGTGTGTCCCAAAATGCATGGCAATCCAATGGTTGGCGAGTCTTTAAACTTATAACCACAGAAAACAGATCTCACAGTGACTCGTGAAAAAAGGCATGGGATCAACAAAGTCACTCATCCACAGGGCAACATTCATTTTGTAAAATTGTGTGGCAAACCGTGCAGTGGTTGAATCAAAATGTCTGTCAGGATTAAGCCGATAGCACAACAGTGCTATCCCGAGAGCCTCACCACATTATAATTATAATTATAATAATACATTTATTTTGGGGGGCGCCTTTCATAACACCCAAGGACACCTTACAGGGTTACAGATTTACATTTACAATTTTACCTACAAATTAAAACAGTGTATTTAGTGAAGTATCAGCCGGGGTAAGACAAGACAAACAACAGGAAATTGACTACAAAAGGACACAGGGTACAGATTATAGAGAAAATGCCAGTTTGAACAGGTGGGTTTTGAATGTTTGAATGTTATACCTGTGGTTATCTGAATAAACGTCCCTTTCTGGTCTGATTTATTAATAATGTATATCCTTTATTTAGGTTTTAGTTACTTTTCATTGGCCATCAATAGTCACAAAACTTAATTTGGATGAAAGTCAGAGTATAGGTCAATTATATCTAACTTCCATCAGAGCTCTGTCATTTGAACTGGGAGATTTTTGTTCCAATGGAGTGACTTTCTTTCACTTAGCAGCTCAGCATATCTTGAATAAATAGTGTTAGTGTCGTCTGTGGACTTGTTCTGGTCGTACGCAGACATCAGGCGCCAGATTTGTAGTGTCTGGGCCCTTTGGACATCTGCGTTGAATAATGTACTTATTATAAAACCACTTGACAGTGAGTACAAACAACTGCAGGTGGTCACAGAACTGTGTACATTACATTTAGCTGACGCTTTTATCCAAAGCGACTTACAATAAGTACATTCGACCAGGAAGACACAACCTTGAAGAAAACAGAATCATATAAGAACATCAGGTTTCAAAGAGCCAATCGTTTCAAGTGCTACTCAACTGGCTTTAGATAAGCCAGTCCTTTATTAGTATATAAGTGCTTTGTTAATATTGTAATTGTCTGTAAAGTGCTGTTGCATACACACATGGAAATACCTAAATGGACTACAATCCAATGGAGAGTTTCAGAGATTAAGTATTTTTGAAATCACTCTGGCTCCCTGGTCAAAAGGTCAACGGGATATTTCTACTGGATTTCGGGTTATTGCAGAAAATAAACTTGATTTCAAACAGAAGTTTATGATACTTACATATTTTGTTGAGCAAGATAAACCACGTTTACACAATGTTTATGATTTGGAAAGGGTTTGTGCAATCACCAGGCCAAAAAACCCCGGCTACAAACAAACTACACTTCAGCCACATGTCAACACCATTAAGCTAAGGCAGAGTGTTTGGCCTGATGGCGTTTAATGTCCACAACAACATCTGCAGTCTCATTAAAGAGGCCCTATTATGCTTTTTGGGGTTTGTTGTGCATGTAAATGGTTTGCAATGGCTAAAGGAAAAAGCTCCCTCCAGAGGGAGTTTCTCTCACACACATTCTCCCCCTGCCAAAAACGCCTCCTTTGGACTCCTTTGTTTACTTCTGCAACATAGTGATATCACTATGTACCACTCGTGCTTCTATTGGCAACATTGTACGTGATAGAGATGTCCCGCCCTTTAGCCTAAGCGGTTGACCAATCACAACAGAGCCGGCTAGCTAACTAATCAGAGCAGACTGGGCTCTGGTTTCAGACAGAGGGTGAAAAGAGGTGCTGTAACACAGGCAGTATGAGAAAAAGAAAGAGCTTTTTGAACATTAAAGCATGGAGACATGTCCCAGTTGAGTCACAAAATACAAATATGATCCTGAAAATGAACAGAATAGGGACACTTGTAAGCAGACGTCTTTTGTTAAGACACAAAAAAACGTACAAGTTGGGTATTTACTGACGTACTTGATGTTGTAGAGCCAAATGTTAAAGTATCTTAAGCTTGGTTCAGTCATTTAACAATACTAACAAAAAAACATCAATATCTTTAAATCAAGGAACCCAGAACTGCAAAAATGCGAACTGATATCCGGATTTTAGGACTCTGCTTCAGCACGATACGGCCTTTACGCGCTTCATGACCTTTGAAAAGTATCGTTGTTTAAGGTCACAGTTCGCTGAGAAAAACAGTGGCATTACCAGTAAGATGGTAAAGTACCCTTGCATGTTGCACACTGCCACTCTTAGACCCACCAACACCCCATGGGAACCAGTCCTCCCAGTTGGCAGGGGCCCTCTCTTGTGGTAGAGGCGTCATTATCACCGCAACAGTTTTGGAGGGAAACAAAACATTATTTCCATGACATGAGGGCGACAGGAAGCTACAGTATAGCTGCAGCAGCGTTGCCCTCGCCCTGCCCTCCACCCACCTTCAGTTATTTAGGTGGAGCTGTATAATCACTGAGGTTCAAACTCAACGCCCTCCACCCACCATGAGGTCTCTGGCTTATCTCTATCCTTCATTACAATCATGTATGCGGATAGTAAAGTCAACACATGATGATACAAAAGATCATAACAACCAGGTCGATGATTTCTTTTAGCATATGGCGGGGAATGGAATAAAATGACTTTACATAGAATTAGACACAAACACCATTTATCGATGTCTGGCCTCTCCTGTCGGGCCCTCCTCTTTTTCCAGCCCTGACCCTCGTGTCTTGCAGGGCGGGGATGTTAACACATGGCACTGTTTTCCATCCACTCTGCAGGAAATGCATCATAGTTCATTGTGGGGGGGGGGACTGTCGTGTTTTCTGAACAGGAAAGTGTAAAAATAACTATCAGCCGGTGGTTCCGAAGCCCAACGAAGCATGCCAACATTCAGGAACGCAGAGGTTGATTTAATATAAAGATAAACAGCTTTGTGCTATTGTCAAAGAGGGATTTGCTGCTTTATTGAATGGCACACGATGCAAAGAGTGGCTACAGCGAAAAAGACTGTTATGTGGAGTTAAATGCTAAAGTATTAACAAGATGATTTCTATTTCAGACATCCAATTTGTGTCCACACTTAAGTAGCAGTAGAGTGGAGTACAGCGGAGGATTAGAGAAAGATGCCTGCTGAGGTAGTTTGAATGTCTGGTTAGATTTCATTGATTGCTGAAGCTGAAGTTAGCTGAAGTTAGTTGTGTCGATATATATTCGCATATTTAAATATCTTGGTGCATAAAGGTGCAGTTGGCCCTTTGAAAAGTGTAACTCTCAGTGCTCAATTCCAACAAACACCTCCAACAGAAAGCTTGAGAGAGGGCAGAGGAGGAAGTGACAGGATAAAGAGCAGCAATCCCTTTCTCCAGGCTGCAGCATCCGCTGAGGAAACTCTAGAAGACAGGGACACAAAGATATGAGCGCACAGCTCAGGAATGGAGGATGTTTGACGTTGTTCCCAGCATTCCCTTCTCCTAAGCCCCTTCCCCTCCGACACACTCCCCAACACTGATTGAGCTGTTTGTGTCGCCTCCTGTTATTGTCAGGGGGAGAGCACCGACACAGTTGACTCCATGCTGCTCCCCTGGCCAAAACCCCATGCACTCCCACCAGCAACTGCACCGACGGTACATGTAGCCAATAATGAACCGCAGAGAGATGAAGAAAAGGAGGCTAACCAGAGCCATAAGTCAGAAGCTGTGATCGAGTTCTCACAAAGGGCTTTTGAACAATTGAAACTATAATTGACGGAGGTTCACAAAGGCATTTCCTGACATAACTTCAAAATTACGTCTCGTGAGAACGCAAGGGTTACAGGAAGGGCTACACATCTGAAATCAGAAATTATTTTAGAGTGTGCTTGTTTCATTAACGTTTACTTCACTTTTTCTGTCCACACTTTCTATCCATCATGGCTGAGTAACTTCCTTACCCCGGCGAGACGTTACTAAGACCCAGATTAGCATGTTTGCACAGGCATTAGGCTCCTGCTTTTCCCTGCTAGATATTTCCAGGGCCAGAAAGCACAGCTTTGTAAAATTCCAGGACTGTACCAAATGTTCCATGACTGTGGAAATGCTGCATAGACCATGGGTCAGTATGTGTTGTGCTTGTAATGGATAGATTGTTCCCGCACAGAGAGAACTATTCTGGATGTTTGGGATGTTTACAGCAAGATCGACTGGCTGCTTCAGAGCGTTATGTGTCCTCACTGACACAGCAGAGAGGCGTGTGCTATAGCTGACAGAGGAAACCACTTCAACACTTCAAAGTTACTAACAAGCCAAAGTTTAGAAGCCAAACTCAAGAGCAATCACTGAGCAGCTTTTAAATGATAGATAAAGAAGCAAGTATTGTTTTTCATGTATTCATTCGTTTTAGATTCAATTAGATTCATGGCTCGGAGTACTGAGGATATACAGTTTGGCAGTAGAAATGGGTATAAACAATATACCCCGAAGTATAGAAATGTAATACACTAGACAGTAGTTTATTGACACTAAGAAAGAATAAATATGATTATTATTATACACTATTGACGGTTTTTGAAACCTGTGTTAATAAAAATATGAGTAAGCCAAGATATTTCCAATGAATGATCACCTAAAGCACTGAATGGCAAACAAGTATTGGCTTGAAATAAAAGTACAGAGCATAAAATCCACATGCAAAGTTATAAAAGTGCTCTGTCTGGTTCATCATCATGACAGACTGAGTGAGGTCACACGAGGTATTTTGCTGCTTTGGGAAACAGTTGCTGTGACAACACTGACTGGGAGTAGGAAAAAACAGGTACAAAACACATGGACTTCAGCCATCATTCATTTTTGTTATTTACTGCGACATTTCAGAATGCTTTCTTAAATTCCCTATAATGGAGAATATTGAACAGAATATTATAGAAACCTGTTTCTAACTGCTCCAACACGTTCCCCTTTAACAACCATCATTTATCTGTATTGTCTTCACACTGAGCATTGTACATTCATATTTGATTTAAAATGCAATGTTTTGCACACGTAATGTTAATGCATGTATGTATTCGACAGATAGTCTACAGATTTCTATGTTTCACTGTCATTATGAATTTTACTTTTTTGTTTTATTTTGATTTGTTTATATCTAGTGTTTGTTTGTTTATGTATACCCTTTCTCATCTTCATATTATGCTCAATGCCTTGTTTACAGTACTGCTGCTGTGACGAAAACATTCCCAAATTGGGATCAATAAAGTCAATCTTATTTTAGCCAACTTCTGTTGAGTGTTAGCTAGAGTTAAGTTACTGCAGAATAAACTAATCTCATATGCTATTTAATTTTAAATAGCATGTATTTAAAGAAAGTAAAATCATTTTTGAAAAACTGCATCAGAAAGTTTACCAAGGTGTTCAGCAACTTAAGTATTTTGGAAAGTATTGTGCAGGTGTGCTGCTAAGTTACAGCATTGAATGACACGTGTGTTAATGTTATGTTTATACTTCTGGTTTGGCGTTAAATGGTTACATCTCAACCATGAACGCACCTCAGCTTCTTCACCTTAAACACTCACTCACTCACCTTCCAGCCTGCGGAGCTGTTGCTGTCTCCCTTATCCTTGAAGTAAGGCACGTTCTTCACCATCCAGTCGTAAATCTGAGACAGAGTCAGCCTCTTCTCAGGTGAGCTGTCTATGGCCTTGGTGATCAGGTCGGCGTACGACATGTTCCCCCAGGCGTTGCGGCGGGACGAGCTGCTTTTCCTCGGTCCGGAGGTGCTGCTGCCCGGAGGAGCGACGCCCGGAGAGGGGACCTGCTGAGCGGGGAGCGGCTGCTGCTGGAGGGGATGGAGGTGGTGCTGCTGCTGTGGAGGGACACAATTCCCGTCTCGACACTGAAAGTCACTCTGCTCCGCATACTCTTCATAGTCCTCCTCTAACAAGCCGAGGCTGCTGATGAAGTCGGTATTTCCTCCGGGCTCCTGCTGCACTGAGGGGGCCGGGGAGGAGGTGTTGGAGCCGGCCGGGTCGCTGAGCTCCGGGCGGGGCAGCGGCCAGGTGCAGGACCGCGGCCGAGAGAGAGGCTCGAATTCCGGGTCTATTTCGACCGGCTGCGGTACCTCAGCCATGCCTGCGTCAAACTCACTGTCACAGACACTCGCATACAAAAATAAATAATGGGGGTGGGGGGGAATCAACAGGTAAATGTGGTTTTGCGTCCACACACACCAGACAAGAGGTTTGCAATTTAAAAGTTGGATAAATGTTTGGTTCAAAGTCTTTACTGAAGTCACACCATCCTGCACCGACTGGTCTCTACTCTCAACTGTCAGTGAGTGTGATGCTGCCTTCAAGGACCACACACAGGCTCCGTCATCCTGCTCATAAAACTTGAAGGTGCGTTCAAATGCTCTGGTGGCAAATAGAAGCCGTGTTAAATAAATGCACAATGGTTTTTTTACAAAGGGAAGTTGAGTTTGAATAATTTCCTAAAGAAATTATGAATTACACCACATTATACTCTTCATGGTTTTTTAGAGTAATGAGGAGCTGTAGACTACAAACACTCATGATGTCCTGCAAATATACACACAAATAAAGTCTTTATCCTAAATTAAAGAAATATCAAAACTATATTTTTTTCTTTTCACGCGTTACGTTTTTTTTCAATCTAGATTACTTTGGTTTGAGTTGCTGTGTGAAAGACAATACTTTAAAAAAAATATTATATGCAGTTGTTCCCTTTTGAGCACCACAAGCCAAGTGCCATGTAGTTCTGTTATATTCAAGACAATGCATGCATCTACAGCCAAGTCACACCAAAACATCCAAGATTGATAAATATCACACACCTTGTGGTTTTTAAATAGGGATCTATCTACAGATGTGACATTACTAGGAGAGATGTATGTATAAACTGGATATTTGATTATTTCCAACACATATATTGTTTTAATAAACCTTAAATAATGTGTTTGGCAATTCACTTTTTAATAATTTTGACATCAGAAACAGTCCCTTCAATTGACAAAAGGTTTTGATAAAGTACGGACAAGTTACTGCACAGGGTTGACTTTTTCTTTTGGAATATCCCATTGTTGTCCCAAAGCTGTCAGCAGCGCCATCTAGTGGGTTATTTGTGTAAGACTTTTCCTTACACTCAAAAACACATTTTTTGAACTTCATACACATAAAAGAGAAGTGTTGCCAAAATCTTATCATGCCAATCATGTGTTTAAGGAAAAGTGAACAAAATGTGGAAACGAGGCACTCTCAACTGTCAAGCTCTCGTTTTCCGCACGTTCTCAGACAATAGATTACCAAGAGTGTTTTTAGACCAGATGGAATCTGTGCCGTACATTGTTAACATGTTTTTTAACTTTAAAAGCACTTCCCCTGCAGAGGGCACGAGGTTCAAGGTCTTATTACGCTCCTACTGTAAACCCGATCTGAGGTCCTAGGTTGTGCACATGAGTTACACTTGTGTTACCGCCTGCCAGCAAAAACACCATCAAAGGTGTTTGTTTGACCCGTCACACAAAAATATTTTCATCCACCAGTTTCCTTTGAAATTGAACGACTTAAACCTCAATTCAACTTATGGGTCCAGTGCTTTTTTTAAATGAAGCCTAAATCTACAAACGAACGGGCTTTGATAAATTCTTTAAAACAATATTTTAAGCTAGTTAATCACTTGCTACTTGTGTGTATCACAACAACAACAACAACAACAACAACAACAACAACTAGATAGATAGATAGATATAAGCATTACGGTATTCAAGATACAAACAATACAAATCATTTTTATTTTATTGTGTCACCACACTATTGAAACATCAGCCAGTAAATCGCCTGCATCAGAATTGGATTATGAAAGTAAAGGTTAAATAAATCACCAGTGATGCAGTACATGTGCGTCACTAACTGGAATACAATTAAATAAGCCGTGGGGTTTTTGCTCTTTTACACTTTCTGTATACTTTGTACAATCAATCTATACACACAGCCTTTTTAACAGCGGTTCTATAGAACTCTGATCAACATTTTAGAAACAGTAGATAATGTACAATGTTTGCCACCAGGACACAGACTTGATGCCACTTCAACAGTGATAAAATCAAACTGAAATGCTAAAGATGATCGAAGTTGCAAAGCCCCGCTGAGTGAACAGGTCTTACTTTTATGTGTCTCCATTCAACAAATGTTGAAAACAGACGCAATTGTCTCAGTTGAGGTAAACTTCAGCCTCTTTCAGGACGTCCTCTTTCTGGTGGAAGTAGTCTCTGAACCAGGAAATGTGGTCCCTCTTCTGTTGGACTGCGAGGTAAGGGTTTTTGGACAGACCGGCCACCACCAGCTCCATGAAGTGGCGCACCGGTCCCTGTCGGGGGAAACCCTCCTGCAAGTGTTCCTCTAAAAAGATGTGCTCGTGGAACGGGACGCTGGCTTCCTCCTCAAGTCCTAACAGAGAGTAAGAAGAAACAGTCAGTGTCATTCCTTCATTGTGGCATACCGTCGTATCATTCAGGTTTATTCAGTAGTTAAACGTTAGCAGTATAAGATGATATGCTGCTGTTGCGTATTGCTTGTGGTTAGGAACATAACTTGTTGTGTTAAAATGATGATGTTCAGAGACAATATTGCTAACATGTTTTGGGAGATTACCAGCAGGTGTCAGTATTGTAACACACAAAGTGCATTTATGATGTGTGTATGAGTGTGACGTCAAGTCTCGCGAGAGCACGGAGGAGAAGGAGAGTTTCAGGAAAGAAAGTGTGATTCGTGGCGAATGGCGAGTGTAGACATGAAGGTGATCTTCTGTTTGGTTCAGAAATCTTGAAACAAAGAAAATGTGTAGCACCGGAGTGAACCTGCGTGAGAGTATCCTTTTTTTCTTTAGATACGTGTTACTCACCAGCTTCGTTGTTGATCGGGTACTGCCACATTCTCCCCTCTTTGGTCCACTGGATCATCTCCTCCAGCCCGTTGCGGTGTGTTTGTTCGGTGCTCAGAGACAGATCATTAGCCAAAACAATGTCCCATAGAGTTGGCCGGGCTGTGGAAGAGTCACATCAGCGTTATGGGCAGAAGTCCTTATGAAGATCATTTCAACAGCTCTTTCATTGGGACATTAAAATGCTTTAGGAGAGACCAAGACCCATGGTGTACTGTCCAGTGACAATAAGCACAACTGAAGCCTTATTTTCAGTACAACAGTTATTTCTAAAGGACCTCCCCTCATACAAAGCATGGTAAAAAGAAGCCCCTCGACTCCCATCTTAGTTTACCTATTTAGTTTTGCCCAATTCATAGATGCCCATCATTGTTTTTTGATGCCATAGACCAGTGCTTCTCAAAGTGTGGTCCGTGAGTATATTGGTAACATTTCACATTTTACATAAATTAATTAATTTGAGTTTTTCCGCACACTCGCGGGAATATCTCCGCAATGGAGCGAGCTTAAGTTTCACTTTAAATTGCATGATATAGCCCTGCGCAACACCTTCATCACACATGTTGCCACTTGTTTGTCCCATTTTCAAGCGATTTGTAATATGTTCTAGAAAAACGATGTGATTTTGGATATTTGTGGAGTTAGGTGGTCCGCGAGTGTTTTTTTATTGGTTAAGTGGTCCTTGGTATGAAAAAGTTTGAGAAACACTGCCATAGACACTCGACAATTAAGCCAAGATACCCTAATATTGATGTTTGTCATAACGGACAAATACAAAAAAAGTATTTCCTATGACTTCCTTTTGTTTCTGAATCTGGAAAAAAAGAATTTCCCTCAAACGTATTTTTCTCTATTAACTATCTCTCTCTACGTGGTGTTACTTACACTGAGCCTCCCCTAAAAACGTATAGAGCCCTCCTATGAAAACCTCTGATATACACAATTGATTTAGCCACTGTAAGCAAGCAGTTAATACATAATAACAGTCTTAATACAACATAAAAATGGCTTATTACCAACTGCCGATTCAACTCCATCTTTATCAGTAGTGCGAGGGAAGATGTTGAGCCTTTTCCCTGAGATATAGACCTTCCTAAAGAAAAAAAAAAAAAAAAAATCAAGCACATGTTCTATTTTAAAATAAAGATGTGATGAGAGATATTTACTTTTTCCGAGGATTGTACGGTTCTGTGTTGATTTGCTTTACGTGAGTGTATCCTGGACCGTCGTCATCAAACTGGATCTGATTGGCCGGCCGGGTGCTCTGCCTCCTGTCGGGGTTCTTTCCTACTTTCATGTCAGCGATGATGTCTCTGAGAAAAACATTGTTGGATTCATTTAGACCGATGCCTTTTGTTTTCCATTATACAGAATGAAAACACAAAAAACAATATCACATTTGAGACTTTTTAATAATGAAACTGCTTGATTTTCACACCAATATTCATATAAAACAATTTACCCCAAACTTATTTAACGTCAATGTTAAATATTTGTTTATTGAGGATAGAAGGTTGTTTAAAATCGATACTGTAAATACAGATGATGCTGCAAGAAGTGCGGAAATATAATAACAACATATATTGAATTGACCTTGGGAAATGCAGCAATAAAAAGAAAGGTGTTTAGGCTTGATTTAAAACAATCTCGTTGTTGGCGCAGACGTCAGCTGTTCAGGAAGTTTACTCCAGATTTGTGGAGCATAAAATATAAAAGCTTCTGCTGCGTACAAATATAGAATACAATACCACAAGCCAAATAATTACCCATTAACATTAAAATACTGGATACATACCCGAGGATGTTCATGTCCCCTTTCTTCTGAGCCTCAGTGACGGTCTGTTGCTGCCTCAGCTGGCGGAGCAGCTCCGACGCGGCCTGGCTGCTGTCGGGGAGGGTGGAGGCGGCAGCAGACGCAGCCGCAACCAGCTGAGGATCCAGAGTCTCACTAAGAAGAGGAAGAAGGCGGCGTACTTCATTAAAAGAAGATGGTGAAAGACACACCAGATGTCATCAAGATCAGGGTGTAAGTTCAAAGTGTGAAGGCACAAAGGTCAAACAATCGAACTTTGGTTGTAAAAAGACCAAATGAATTAAAGTGTAGCATGCTGCAGCAGCAGTCTGCTCTGCACGCAGGCTTCCTCCAAGTTTACAGTAAAACAAACTGGTGGTGTGACCAATGACTATTTACAATTATTAATACTATTACTATTATTAGTATATATATATTTATATATATTTTGGTTGAAACTAAGCCAGAAAAAAAAAAAATACATAAAAAAAAAAATATATATATATATAAATAAAATCGATTTTTAAAAATAATATTCGATTATGGAGACTGTAACGAATATTCGAATAATCGCTGGCATCCCTAGTGTATATAGTGACTTTTTTTAAGAAAACTGCTACTTTTTTTCTATGTAAGTCTACGCTTTCTACTTTAAAGTGGACCTATCATGCTATATTTGAAAAAATATGTTGTAGGGCCATACCTATATAAAACATGTCTGTTTTTTTTTTTTTTCAAATACCAAACAGATCCCCCATTGTAGACATGCCTCATACTACTCAAACCCCTCTTTTGCAGCCCTGTTAGAGATACACAGATTGTGGGTCCTTAGCTTGAAATAAATAAAGAAGAGGAGGCGGCGCTAATGCCTGATCAGAATTCTACCGGAGATAAAGTTAAATTCGGTTGTGATAAAACGCCATCCTGTTTAAACCACGTCTAGGATTATTTCTGAAATAGTATGGAGCTCAAATGCTTTTTCTCTTGCAGGTTTATCACGAGGTGAGCCCTTTTTTTATTTCCTGACGCTGCATGAGTTCCCCGACGCACCGGGGACACATATTTACGTATAAAAAGACATCACAAAGTGCATTTTGCATGATAGGTCCCCTTTAATCTGCACTCTGCCTTTGCTGCTGTGATGCCATACATTTCAACCCCCTTCTCACCTCTGGGATGAAGCCTCCTCGGTGGCCTTCTGAAACATACTGATGGTGCTCTCCATAGCTGCTGGCTTTGAGTCGGTTGTAGAATCCTCGCTTTGCCACGCCTTCAAGTTTCTGAGCTTCCTCTTACTGGTTACAGCCACCTTCATGCTTCCAAGAATATCAAGGAGACTGTCTTTCCCACTCTTAGCTGCCACAGTTTTCACTTCTGCTGGTGTTGCCTCAACCTGTTCAGTTTTAACATCCACCTGCTGCTGCGTCGTACCTTCATCCTCCGTCTTCAACACCACCGGCTCCTCCTCCCTTTGGATGACTTTGCTGTCATCTTCAGCTTTCTGTGTCACCAAAGTTGGTGTTTCTGTCGGGTCGACTGGTTTTTCTGCAAGGGTTTTCTCCTCTTCAATAGATGAGGCAACATTGTCTTTCTTTTCACAGAGCCTGACAGAACATGTGCTGAGGGCTTTGACTCCCCCTCCATTTGCAAACCTATATTAAAGAGAAGAAAACTCAGTTAATCATCATACGTGTGTGAATCGTAAGGAAGCAAACAAGTTTGAGTAATAATAATACTACAAAATTCAATACAAAAAGTAGAAAATCAGCTCTTAGGCTACAATTACACTTCCTGTTCTCACCCAGTGAAATACTGAGCAAAGTGAGTGAGATGTTGGGTTATCCAGGCTGTCACAAGGGGGTCACTTGAACTATTTCTTAGATTCCGTTTTTGTGAAAGGAATACACATGAAATCAGAACCAATGGAAATAGAAACCCAAACTGATCTGAAAACGGTGAAACACTGGCTGAAACGAGTCAAACCTAAAATAACTGATCTCTGATCATGCACACATATACAGGAACAGATACACAGAGATGAACATGAATACATACATAGGGACATGGAGACACAAACCATTAGAATATATGCACATATATTGCCATGAATTAGGTTACATACACACATGATGTACATGAAACGATTGTAATGGGGTGACAATATTGTGATTCTATAAAACCATGTATGAGAATGTCACAATGTATTATGTGCTAGAAACTAGTGTACTCTTGTTAATTATATGATGCTTTAATGGGACATGGGGTGCAATACAATGTTATTATGACCTTTAAATGCAATATAGTTCCTATACACCTACCTATGCTCACAGAAATGTCACACAAAATGTCCCGTACCATCATAAGCTAATAGTTTACACGTTAGCTTTTATGGAAAGAATTTTCTAGCTATTTGGAAATGCACATTATAATCTAGTTATAACACTGAACACACTCCTTAACGACCTGTTATGTAGTTGCGGACGTTCGTCAGTCACGCTGTAGTATGTTATCATATGTACTGTTCACTCACCTAAAAACTGCAGCTTTGTCACATTTAGCTGGCAACACACACGCCTCATAGATACGGACAGAAGATTTTCGAGCCGTGTAAACAGTCCGGAATAAAAATCTGTACATGATTGCTTCTTGCAATGCCCTTCCACGCTCCTGAAATGTGTCTCTAGTGCTACACCATAAAGTCACCCCCGTAATCTCGAGGATAACATTGGTTCCGGACACCGGGGAGCACTGTTGTATAAAGGGAGGGGAGTCCCGTAGGTCGAACTGGCATTTAATTAAGTTGTAATATAAGTATTACTATTCAAGTGTACTATTCGTAAATTTAAGATTTTAAAAAACGGTGACTTAATCGAGTTGTAATAAATTACTTTTCAAACAAACGGATGCTCTGTCTGTGATTTCCTCAATTATAGTCTCGCGAGATCAAACCCTGAACGTGACTCAAAATGGCGATGGAACATAAGCGCTAATTCACGAGCGGTGGTCCCAGCTCCAATTCGTAAATGAGTTAGTTATTTATATCAAGAGATGGATATTCATCGAGAAAAATTAGCTTTGCGAAGAAAATATTATTTCAAATCTTAACATTGCCTGGTTTTATTCGTGTACATTCCTGCTTAAATTCAGAAGGGAGAGGACAACTTCACACAGGTAAAATGTCAACGGAAGCTAAGTTGTTAGCATGCAAGCTAACGTTTATCAAATCCATCTCACTGAAAGTTAATATTAAAGAACCATGCATTGGTTTGAATGAATTTAAAACGAACGCTGTTTTTATTTTTTGCATAACTTTGTTGGGTCTGATTGAATATACTTTGTATGTAGCTTGAGTGGTGTATGAAGCTAGTTGGTTGTTATCCGTCAAAGTGGTTACCCGCTTTCTGTGTAGCTCAGTGTTTGTTTACACAATTAAAGTATATAAAACCATTGTTAAAATGCATTTGTCCCCTAGACCTTTGCATGTTGAGTTATAAACAAGATACACTATTGGATCAAAGTGGATATTTATCATAATTTGGGGCACTGATGAGCGAAAATCTTTTGAGGCAGCTTTCCGCCTTCCGTCTGTGCAACATATTGACACTTCACTATTTTCCAGAAAGTTCCATTAACTGCAATATTGAGTTTTGAAACCAATACGTTTTGCATTATCAAAACGAATTACCATTTTCCTCTTTCATTTATGTCACCATGTATGAAACATGCGTTATTGCCGCATAGTTTGAGTTTCTCCCTCTCCATAACAGCTACTTTACATAACTGTCATTTATATACTGTCATATATATGTGTTACTGTTGTTTAAATAGTGTAATGCCTGAACACATTGCTGCTGTAATGAACACATTGCTGCTCTAACAAAAATAATCTCCCAATTTTGGATCATCAAAGTGTCTATCTATCGATCTTAAAGAGCTGCTTGGTTTACGACAAATATAACGTGTTTGATTTGTAATCATGATCTCATAAGACCTTAGATACTTCTTCCTGTATTGGGTTTCCCACATGTTCTCTGACAAACATTAACAGAGATTTTATACAACACAACATTACGTTTCTTTTGGTAAACCTTCCATACACTTTAGTGAAACACCCACTCCATAATATTATGCTAATCCCTGCAATAAAAACCTGCAGCCCCTTCCTTACAATGGTGCTTATAGAAGTAGACTAAAGGTTATATAGTTTGTCTCACAACTACTTCAAGACTTTCACTGTAACGTCATGAATGCTGTTTGTGGCTTCAGACCCATTGAGTGTTCATTAATGGCAGTAATCTATTCTAATGTTGTACTTGGATGACATGGTTGTCTCCTGAATAAGTGGAATAGTTCGATTGTTTTTTGTATTTTTGTGAAGAGTGATATTTACAAACTTGTGAACTTTTTGTAGCCATGGCGGAGGAACGTCGGCCGAAGCAGTGCACGGTCACGGTGCCCACAGAGTCCATGAAGGCCATGGCAGAGTCTGTGGGAGTGGGGCAGCTGCAGGAGGAAAGCTGCGCGGCCCTGAGTGAAGAAGTCAGCTATAGAATCAAGGAAATTGCACAGGTAAGTCCCAGATGATTGAAGCAGACACTTTTCTTGTGGTTCTGCCAACTGCTCTGAAACCACATTCTTCAATGTCTTACATTTTGTTTGATTTTTTTACTTTGTTTTTCTACCTAGGATGCGCTCAAATTCATGCATCATGGAAAGAGACGTAAATTAACCACCAGTGACATAGATAATGCTCTCAAACTAAAAAACGTGGAGGTAAGGGAGAACTTTTATCACTTGATTAAGCACCACTGAATGGATGCTGGATCTTTTTTTTCTAGGTGCCTTTTTTATTTTTTTAAATGTCTTAACTAACTGTGACTAAATTCCTCTCGTTGTAGCCGCTGTATGGGTTCCAGACCCAAGAGTTTATCCCTTTTCGCTTTGCAAGCGGTGGTGGGAGAGAGCTTCATTTCTATGAGGAAAAGGAAGTCGACCTCAGTGACATTATTAACACGCCGCTGCCCAGAGTTCCCCTAGATGTGTCGCTCAAAGGTATCCATATAATCACTATTACATGCCCTTATACTCCCGAATCATAAATGTTTTTTTAACTTAAACCTTGTATAACCATACTTGTTTACTTATTCACAGCCCACTGGTTAAGCATTGAGGGGGTGCAACCTTCTATTCCAGAAAATCCACCACCAGGTAAGCCTTGTTTAGAATCTTTCCTATAAAAGACGCTAAAAACCTTGGATGAAAGATTTTAAAAG